>NC_086448.1:379943283-380243283 GCF_028390025.1 Pseudophryne corroboree
AAATGCTAGTTTAAGTTTCCCCCACATGTACAAGCCAGAAATGGACTGTGTAATACGTGAAACACGTACTTTACTTATCTGAGCACTGTGCAGATCCCTCAGCTGGCCCATGCACTCCCCCAGGCTGCAGAAGTGAAACTTATACACACACAAACACATATACATACATACACACATATACAGACAGTACATACACACAGTACACTACATACACACACTTTCTCTCACCTTTTCTTCCATCCACTTACAGACAGTATCACAGGCTGGTTGGAGGGAAGGGATCTGCCTCAGCTTGGAGATCCCGTTTAGCCCCGCCCCTTTTCGTTCGTGTAACCCCGCCCCATTTAGTCCGTGTAGCTCCGCCCACCTTCCATCCGCTCATCATGCCTCTGTAGGGAAGGAGGGAGGGCTTTAAACGGACGGCGCTGCTGCCTGTCAGTTTGCATTTGCAGGCGGCAGCAGCAGGGGGTCAGGCCAGGCTCAGGGCAGCGCAGCACAGGAATGCAGAGCAGGAAGGCGCCTCTCCAATCAGGCGCCTACCTGCTTTGCGTCCCTTTGCTGAGCGGGTAGCGCCGGGCCTGGAGAGAGGTATTTGTCAGGAATGCCAGTCAGGAAGAGATTACAGTAGTTCAGTCTGGAGATGACAAGTGAGTGGATAAGAGTCTTAGTAGCATCCTGAGTCAGAAAGGGTCTGATCCTGGAAATATTTTTTAGATGAAAATGTCAGGTTTGCGAAAGGTGCTGAATATGTGGTTTGAAGGAGAGGGAGGGTCAAGGATTACTCTAAGACAGCGCACTTGGGGGCAAGAGGAGGTACAGTAGTAGTGCCATCAATAGATAATGAGATTGTAGGAGGTGAGGTTATGCGGGAGGGAGGGAAGATGATCAGCTCGGTCTTAGACATGTTAAGTTTAAGAAAACGCTGGGACATCCAAACAGGGATACCAGAGACATAGGGGTAAATTTACTAAGGTCCCGATTTTGACCGAGATGCCGTTTTTTCATCAAAGTGTCATCTCGGTAATTTACTAAGCAATAATCACGGCAGTGATGAGGGCATTCGTAATTTTTTGGAAGTCCAACAAAAAAATTACGAATGAATACACCATCGGTCAAAACGCGGCTGTTTAAGTATGAATCTCGGTAATTTACTAAGAAGTGCAAAGCAAAAAACAAACAAACACTGCCGTGAAAAATTACAACTCGTAAAAAAGTGCTAAAAAAAAACAGACCTGCTTTTTTTTTTCCGTGATTGGATAGGCATGCACGGATCCATGAGATCCGTGCATGTATATCAGTGGGAAGGGGTGGGAAAGTGGTTATTTTCTGTAAAAAAATTGCGTGGGGTCCCCCCTCCTAAGCATACCCAGCCTCGGGCTCTTTGAGCCGATCCTGGTTGCAGAAATATGGGGAAAAAATTGACAGGGGTTCCCCCATATTTAAGCAACCAGCATCGGGCTCTGCGCCTGGTCCTGGTTCCAAAAATACGGGGGACAAAAAGAGTAGGGGTCCCCCGTATTTTTAAAAGCAGCACCGGGCTCCACTAGCTGGACAGATAATGCCACAGCCGGGGGTCACTTTGATATAGTGCCCTGCGGCCGTGGCATCAAAAATCCAACTAGTCACCCCTGGCCGGGGTACCCTGGGGGAGTGGGGACCCCTTCAATCAAGGGGTCCCCCCCCCCAGCCACCCAAGGGCCAGGGGTGAAGCCCGAGGCTGTCCCCCCCCATCCAATGGGCTGCGGATGGGGAGGCTGATAGCCTTTTGTGATAATGAAAAGATATTGTTTTTAGTAGCAGTACTACAAGGCCCAGCAAGCCTCCCCCGCATGCTGGTACTTGGAGAACCACAAGTACCAGCATGCGACGGAAAAACGGGCCCGCTGGTACCTGTAGTACTACTACTAAAAAAATACCCAAAAAAAGACAAGACACACAAACCGTGAAAGTAAAGATTTATTACATACATGCACACAAACATACATACATACTTACCTTATGTTCACACGCAGGTCGGTCCTCTTCTCCAGTAGAATCCAAGGGGTACCTGTTGAATAAATTCTACTCACCAGATCGCGGGTCCCAGGGTCCTCGGGGCATCCATTTGTAATCCACGTACTTGCATAAAATAAGAAAACGGAAAGCCGAGCCACGAACTGAAAGGGGCCCCATGTTTTCACATGGGACTCCTTTCCCCGAATGCCAGAAACCCACTCTGACTGATGTCTAAGTGGGTTTCTTCAGCCAATCAGGGAGCGCTACGTTGTAGCACTCTCCTGATCGGCTGTGTGCTTCTGTACTGAGTGACAGGCGGCACACGGCAGTGTTACAATGTAGCGCCTATGCGCTCCATTGTAACCAATGGTGGGAACTTTCTGCCCTGCGGTTGACCTAAAGTGACGTCACCGCTGAGCAGAAAGTTCCCACCATTGGTTACAATGGAGCGCATAGGCGCTACATTGTAACACTGCCGTGTGCCGCCTGTCACTCAGTACAGAAGCACACAGCCGATCAGGAGAGTGCTACAACGTAGCGCTCCCTGATTGGCTGAAGAAACCCACTTAGACATCAGTCAGAGTGGGTTTCTGGCATTCGGGGAAAGGAGTCCCATGTGAAAACATGGGGCCCCTTTCAGTTCGTGGCTCGGCTTTCCGTTTTCTTATTTTATGCAAGTACGTGGATTACAAATGGATGCCCCGAGGACCCTGGGACCCGCGATCTGGTGAGTAGAATTTATTCAACAGGTACCCCTTGGATTCTACTGGAGAAGAGGACCGACCTGCGTGTGAACATAAGGTAAGTATGTATGTATGTTTGTGTGCATGTATGTAATAAATCTTTACTTTCACGGTGTGTGTGTCTTGTCTTTTTTTGGGTATTTTTTTAGTAGTAGTACTACAGGTACTAGCGGGCCCGTTTTTCCGTCGCATGCTGGTACTTGTGGTTCTCCAAGTACCAGCAAGCGGGGGAGGCTTGCTGGGCCTTGTAGTACTGCTACTAAAAACAATATCTTTTCATTATCACAAAAGGCTATCAGCCTCCCCATCCGCAGCCCATTGGATGGGGGGGGGACAGCCTCGGGCTTCACCCCTGTCCCTTGGGTGGCTGGGGGGGGGACGACCCCTTGATTGAAGGGGTCCCCACTCCCCCAGGGTACCCCGGCCAGGGGTGACTAGTTGGATTTTTGATGCCACGGCCGCAGGGCACTATATCAAAGTGACCCCCGGCTGTGGCATTATCTGTCCAGCTAGTGGAGCCCGGTGCTGGTTTTAAAAATACGGGGGACCCCTACTCTTTTTGTCCTCCGTATTTTTGGAACCAGGACCAGGCGCAGAGCCCGATGCTGGTTGCTTAAATATGGGGGAACCCCTGTCAATTTTTTCCCCATATTTCTGCAACCAGGATCGGCTCAAAGAGCCCGAGGCTGGTTATGCTTAGGAGAGGGGACCCCACGCAATTTTTTTTTTTTGGATTTTACAGTGTTTAATTTAAAAAAAAAAAAAAAAATGAACCCCAGCACGGATCACACAGATCCGGCCGAGATTCATTGTAAAAAAGTCGGCAGTGTTTTGCTAATCACTGCCGTAAAAAACTGAAAAAAAAAAACGAATGACATCGACATCGGAAAACCCGAAAAGGCAAAATACGGCAGCTTAGTAAATCCATCGTAACAAATTCAAAAAGTTGCAGTTTTACACTTTCGATGTCATTCGTGATTATTCTCCCACCAAATCGGGAGAATTACGAATCTTAGTAAATTTACCCCATAGTTGTAGATACGAGTAAGGAGAGCAGGGGAAATGTCTGGAGAGGAAAGATAGATTTGAGTGTCATCAGCATAGAGATGATATTGGAAACCAAAGGAACTAATGCGCTTACCTAGTGAGGATGTATAGAGAGATAAAAGAAGATGACCAAGGACAGAACCTTGGGGTACACCTACAGTTAGTGGAAGTAAGGGGGAGGTGGAGTCATGAGAGGAGACAGAGAATGCATGGTCAGAGAGGTAGGAAGACAGCCAAGAGAGGGCAGTTTCACGCAGACCAATGGAGTGAAGGATTTGCAGTAGGAGAGGGTGGTCCACACTGTCAAAAGCAGCAGAGAGATCAAGAAGAATAAGTAGAGAGTAGTGTCCCTTAGATTTAGCAGCATGGAGGTCATTGCATACTTTTTTAAGGGCAGTTTCAGTGGAGTGGAGAGGACAGAAGCCAGACTGGAATGTGTCAAGCAGTGAGTGTGAGGAAAGAAAGGAAGTAAGGCAGTTGTAGACAATACGCTCAAGAAGTTTGGAGGCAAAAAAGAGGCGAGAGATGGGTCGGTAGTTGGAGAGAGTGTTTGGATCAAGGGTAGGTTTTTTAAGAATAGGAGAGATGAATACATGCTTGAAGGCAGAGGGGACAGTGCCTGATGAGAGGGAGAGATTGAAAAGGTGGGAAAGATGGGAACAGGCAGAAGGAAAGAGGTAGCGGAGGAGGTGGGACGGGATAGGGTCAAGTGGGGAGGTGGTGAGGGGACAGGAACGAATGAGGGCCATGACTTCCTCACTAGATGTATGGGAGAAAGATAGAGTTGGTGAAAGGGATGGGGAGGGGTGGTAAGGGATGGGAGGAGGTTGGTTGCTGATGGTCAGGTGTGATGTGATGTCCTGACGTATGGAGTAAATTTTGGATGTGAAGTAAGTGGCAAAGTCAAGAGCAGAGAGTGAGCAAGGGAGATGAGGTGGAGGTGGGCAGAGGAGTGAGTTGAGAGTAGCAAAGAGGCACTGGGGGTTGGAAGACTGGGAGGAGATGAGGGTCTTGAAGTATGACTGTTTAGCAAGAGAAAGGGCAGCACTGAAGGATGAGAGCATAAGTTTGAAATGGAGGAAGCCTGCCTTAGAGTGTGATTTCCTCTAGTGTCGCTCAGCTGTACGCAAGCATTTTTGCAGATATCTGATGCATTTGGTGTGCCAAGGTTGAGGTGTTAATTTGCGAGGGTGAATAGTGGTTGGTGTAGCAACAGAGTCAAGAGCAGAAGTAAGGGATGCATTGAATATGGAAGTGCCTTGTTCAGGGCATGTGAGAGAGAATAGAAGAGAGAAGTGAGTCAAACAGGGAGGAAAGGAATGTGGTGTCAATAGCCTCAATGTTATGCTTAGTTATGGTAGCCTTAGAAGGTAGAGATGGGAAAACAGAGAGAGAGAGGTTAAAGGAGAGTAGGTGGTGGTCAGACAGGGGAAATGGGGAGTTGGAAAAATCAGAAATATCATAATGGTGAGTGAAGACCAGATCTAGTGAGCTCCCATTCACATGGGCGAGGTGAGGATGTCCACTGGGAGAGACCAAGTGAAGAGGTGAGGTTAAGGAGTTTAGAGGCACGGGATTGTGTGGGGATATCGATAGGGATGTTGAAATCGGATAAGGATAATGGAGGGAATGACAAAAGAGAGGAAGTAAGGAAGCCATGAAGCAAAGTTGTCGATGAATTTGGAAGCAATGCCAGGGGGGCGGTAAATGACAGCTACTCTAAGATGGACTGATTGGAAGAGGCATTTAGTATGGACCTCAAATGTAGAGAAAGGGATGGTTCTGGTGGTATAAGTTGATAGGAGTAACTAGAAGGTAAAAGGACCCCAACACCACCTCCATGGCGACCCCCAGGTCAGGGAGTGTGTGTGAATGCGAGGCCCCCAGCAGAGAGAGCAGCAGGAGAAGTAGTGTCAGAGGGAGTAATCCAAGTTTCAGTAATGGCCAGTAGGTGCAGGGAATTGGAAATGAAAAGGTCATGAGTGGGGACAAGTTTGTTACAAACAGATCTGGCATTCCAGAGGGCACATGATAGGGGGTATGAGTTTGTGGGAGAAATGTGAATGAGATTATCAGGGTTGCTTTAGCGATGAGGTGAGATTAACTTTGAGGGCAGGGATGATGAGAGAGTAGTGATGGTGCGGGTGCCTGAGCTAGGAGGGGAAACTGCAGGAGGTGGACAGGGGGGGCGTTCAGTGTGATGTGGATAGGGGTGTGGGGAGGTGACAGGGAAGGGAGAGAGGGAGAAGGGCTGAGTTGTGGGGTAGCAGGACCATGGGGCAGAGGTAAATGAAAGTGGGGTAACAGGAAAGGAGGGGAAAGGAAACAGAGGGATGGAGGGGAGACAGAGGAGGGGAGAGAGGAGGAGGTGTAGCAGACTAGGGGGAAGGATAAAGGTGTGAACAGGGGGCAAGATACATGAAAAGGTAGACACTGAGTGACGTGGAGAGTATAAGAAAACCTTGACATGGTGTTAAGTAGGTAAACAGGTTGTGGGAAACTGGAAGTAGGAGTGGAGGCTGTAAGGGAATCAGAGCAGAAGAATTGCAGAAATGCAGGTGAGAAAAGCAGTGTAGGCTCAGTGGGTGCAGATTTAGTTTGAAGTAAATCAAAAGCGTAGATAAAGTGGGTGCAGAAATGTATTTGGACTGTAAGAAATGTGAGGATTGTGAGAGGATTAAAAAGCAATGGTAATTCTGTAAGGGTTTTTTAGGTGTTTGTAGGTAAAATTGCATTGGTGCAGCTGTGCATAAAAATCAAATTACAAAAATACAGATACAAACATTTGTTGGTGAAATGGATGGTTTTTGAAATGTCCAAGTCAGGTAGTTCTGTGCTATTTAATCAGATGCAACAATCAGGAGGTGAGTGATATGAAGAGTAAGTGACTCACACTTGTTATTAGGGGTGGTCTTCAGGTTGCCGACTGTCGGGATCCCGGCGCACAATATTCCGGTGCCGGAATCCCGACAGCCAGCATACCAACAGATATTCTCCCTCGTGGGGGTCCACAACTTCCCTGGAGGGAGAATAAATAGCGTGGAGCGCTTAGCGCGCCACTGTGCCCACAGCGAACCCGCAAGGGGCTCATTTGCGCTCTCCATGCTGTCGGTATGCCGGCGGTCGGGCTCCCGGCGCCGGTATGCTGGACGCCGGGAGACCGGCCGCCGGCATACCATACTGCACCCACAATTAGTTCTTCAGTTTCCTATGTTTTGTTAGATTGGTGTGCTTGTGTTTTCATTCTGTTTCACTTCGATTGAAGGCTGATGGAACGCTGCTGTTATGCGTCAATTTGATCACACTTTGATAAAAATGCACACTTCGAGAATAAATGCACACCCGACCGGCTTTGCACAGCCTACAGGATAGAACTTAGGTAGAGAAATACTGCAAGTGAAACCAATAATTAGAGGTGAGCGGGTTCGGTTCGTCGAGATCCGAACACCCCCCGAACTTCACGTGATTTACACGGGTCCGAGGCAGCCTCGGTTCTTCCCGCCTTGCTCGGTTAACCCAAACGAGGCAAAACGTCATCATCCCGCTGTCGGATTCTCGAGAGATTCGTATTCCATATAACGAGCCGCACGTTGCCATTTTCACTCGTGCATTGTAGATTGAGCAGAGAGGACGTGGGTACGTTTTCTACCTGAAAAGCTCAATATCTGTGCTCAGTGTCAGTGCTGCATTGTGGTGACCACCAGTATATAGTACTACAGTACAGTAGCCCATTGCTGTATCTTGCTGCTCCGTGTCAGTTCCAGTATCCTCATCAGTGCTCACTCAATATCTGTGCACAGTGCCAGTGCTGCATTGTGGTGACCAGTATATAGTAGTACAGTACAGTAGCCCATTACTGTATCTTGCTGCTCCGTGTCACTTCTAGTATCCTTAACAGTGCTCAGTGTCACTGATCAGTGTCAGTGCTGCATTGTGGTGACCAGTATATAGTAGTACAGTACAGTAGCCCATTGCTATATCTTTCTACTCCGTGTCGCTTCTAGTATCCTGAACATTGCTCAGTGTCACTGGTCAGTGTCAGTGCTGCATTGTGGTGACCAGTATATAGTAGTACAGTACAGTAGTCCAGTGCAGTTCTCGCTGCCCAGTGTCAGTTCTAGTATCATCACCAGTGCTCAGTATCACTGGTCAGTGTCAGTGCTGCATTGTGGTGACCAGTATATAGTAGTACAGTACAGTAGTCCAGTGCTGTTCTCGCTGCCCAGTGTCAGTTCTAGTATCCTCATCAGTGCTCAGTATCACTGGTCAGTGTCAGTGCTGCATTGTGGTGACCAATATATAGTAGTACATTACAGTAGTCCAGTGCTGTTCTCGCTGCCCAGTGTCAGTTCTAGTATCCTGAACTGTGCTCAATATCTGTGCTCAGTGTCAGTGCTGCATTGTGGTGACCAGTATATAGTAGTACAGTGCAGTAGCCCATTGCTGTATCTTGCTGCTCTGTGTCACTTCTAGTATCCTGAACAGTGCTCAGTATCACTGGTCAGTGTCATGTCAGAACAAAATGTTTTGGAGGTTGTGGAGGTGTCTTCCTCAGAGGATTCTGTACCAGGTACTCAGGATTGCCTTGAGTGGTTTCATCCCATTAGGATGGAGACAGAATGGCTGGATAGCCTAGGAAATAAGATTCCTCAGAGTTCATTAGGGCATACTCTATTAAGTTGCTGAAAAAAAAGCTACGAAGAATGCTCTAGATATGGATCAGTCCATTTCATCTAGGATCCCCTCAGCTCCTGATACACAGGTCTTGCAGGCCGAAGCGGACATCGATGCTGACACAGGGATCGACACAGAAGTTAGAGGGGGGCACTATGATAGATTGGAATATAAAATTCAGCAATTTATCAATGCCATTAGGGATGTGTTAGAAATACCTATACAAATAGAGGAAAGTTCTTGTATGCTAACTGCAAAATTATTAGTGACATTCCCGGTTTCGGAAGAGTTGAATACCCTATTTGAAAGATCCTGGTTAAACCCAGAAGAGGTTCACATCCCCAATAAAGTACTTAAGACATATCCCTTTCCTGAGGAGGATAGAAGGAGATGGGAGATTCCTCCCATAATGGACATTTCGGTGTCCAGGCCATCAGGGGTAATTACATTACCTGTACCAGGATTGGCCTCGTTAACAGAGCCGACTGACCGCAAGATAGAGACAACTCTAAAATCCATTTACACGGCTACTGGAGCCGCCTTTAGGCCCACTATTGCATGCACTTGGGTAGCTAGGGCTATGTTAAAATGGTCAGACAATTTAATAGAAGACCTTGATACAATCCATAGGGATGATGTTGTCTTGATTCTAGGTCACATAAAGGATTCAGCTAAATTCATGGTGAAAGCAATGAGGGACATTGGGCTGATGAATTCTAGAGCATCCTCCATGGCAGTAGCGGCTCACCGAGGTCTCTGGATCCGCCGATGGAACGCAGACGCCGAATCCAAGAGGTACCTCCCCTTCGCATGTGAGACACTGCTTGGGGACTAAATCCCACACTAAATGTATATACAGCCGTCCACACACTCGTGGGTGTATGGACAAGTGTATACACCCTCAGGCGCTGGTACCTACCAAGGATGGAGATTAAATAATGGTTTGATCTGCTGCTCCTAATTATAAGGATATTTGCATTCCTTATATCAGACAAGAACCAACACTAACTGCAGGGATATAACCCCCTGTAGAAAAAAGGAGCGCTGACCACATCAATTAAAGGAGACAACTGAAAATCTTCACATTAAAAATATAAATTCATTTATTAACATACAATGCTGCAGCATAAAAACTAAAACAATCCATAATATGTGTTTATGAAATATACATATAAGACCAATATATATATATATATGTTGTTTATGATTAAGTATTAGGATGGATGGAAGAATAGACTGATATATAGATATATATATATAAAATATATATTTTTAAGAATGCATGTTGAAATCAGGCTTGGAATAATGATGCAAGTAACTATGTAAATCATTGGGATTGAAACGAGGCTTGGATTCGTTATTATTAACACTTAATTAGGGATAAATATGAGAGGCTTGATATAGCTTCCGGGACTCAAAGAGAGGCTTGGATTCCTTGACAGTAACAACTAGTCCTATCTGAAAGTGAGGCTTGATATGATGGGACAAAATGGCCACCGGAGTCTATTGAAGATGTAAGGTGAAAGTGAGGCTTGGAACGCACGATGGAGTGCGCATGCGCGGACTGTCGCGGGAAATACAAATTGTGGTGGTTATATAAACGGAGCCCATTGAATCTAGTCACTCAAACTGAGGAAGCCGCTGAGTGTGTTGGGAAGGTGGAGAAACGCATTTTCGAAGTGACTGTAACCAGTGACGATCATCTCCTGCCCATTGACGCGATTACCAGCTTGTGGTCAGCGTAATAACCAGTGTACCTGTAATAACGGTGAGCAACCAGCAGAAGGAACCGGAGCACTGTGGATAGTCCCCATTGATATCTACTCCAGATATTCTGCAGCAAACGGATGAGCACCAGCAGAGGGAGTCTAAAAGTGGGATTGTTTCAACAAATCAAAGTTTGGAGGTGACGTCAAGGCTAATAACGCATGATAATTACCCATTCAACAAATGTGTGCACACATGTTCATTTGGAACACTGACGAATTGAGGACACATGAACACATTAAGTGTTTGGAATAATTATTCCTAGCTAGTTCATTATAAAATCAGTGGACATTTCAAGGTTTCAGGGTCCAAGCCTCTGAATTTTAGTGAATTCCAGATAGCTATATTGGTCTTATATGTATATTTCATAAACACATATTATGGATTGTTTTAGTTTTTATGCTGCAGCATTGTATGTTAATAAATGAATTTATATTTTTAATGTGAAGATTTTCAGTTGTCTCCTTTAATTGATGTGGTCACTCAGCGCTCCTTTTTTTCTACAGGGGGTTATATCCCTGCAGCTACTGCTTGGGGACACTCTGAATACAAATCCTTCCGCAGCACCACCTGTGAGAAGACATAACTCTGCTTCTCTGATGCAGAGTCCCCTTGGACTGCCAGATCGAGAAAATTCGGGAGGGCCTATTTCTGCACGAGGCTAGGCCATAGAAAGAGCAGAAAGTCTGCACCCTCTACAGGTGCACGGGTTCAGAGGTTGGATTCTACTCACTTAGCGTCCTCAGCGTGACGCGGAAGGACTCCCATGTTGGGGTCCACTGGGGGGGAGGGATCTCATCTACATCACTACAGGGGAGCCTTAGTGATTATTATTATATCCCGGGTAATAAAATGTATTACCCGGATTAAGGAGTTTCCCCTTGGCTGTTTGTTTAATCAGCCCTGCCAATTGTTAGGACAGTGGGTTTGTCCCTGTCATATAATAAGTTTTTTTTAAAGTGCCATCATGTCTGACACTTCCGTATATGTCCAGTGGTACTGCCATTTGATATAATTCCCGACATTACTGCCATTTAATTCCAGTGATTTTGTCATTTTCTTCCAGTGATTTGGACCAATAAATAATACCATTGATTAGAACGAATAATTCCTGTGATACTGGCTTTTAATTCCAGTGATTTTGTAATTTTCTTCCAGTGATTTGGACCAATAATACCATTGATTAGAACTAGTGATGAGCGGGTTCGGTTCCTCGGGATCCAAATCCCCCCGAACTTCACCCATTTTACACGGTTCCGAGGCAGCCTCGGATCTTCCCGCCTTGCTCGGTTAACCCCGAACGCCATCATCCCGCTGTCGGATTCTCGCGAGATTCGTATCCTATATAAGGAGCCGTGCGTCGCCACCATTTTCACTCGTGCTTTGGAGATGATAGCGAGAGGACGTCATACGCGCACGCAGGGGGGGGTTTCCGAGTACCTAGAAACCCCCCCTGGCCTCTGAACTGTCAGCGCTGCAGAGCATTTAATTTATTATTTTTACTCACGAGCAGCCAGTATCTACGATGCCGCTGCGGTACTGTAGCTGCTTCCTAACATTGACAGTGATCCGCTGGCTGCCAGTAGAGGGAGCTGCAGCGGAAGCATGCAGCTTAGCTCCTCTCAGGCTGCAGGCAGTTCTTGAGAGCCGAACGAGGTGCAAGGTATCAGTGGAGGGAAAAAGGCTGAACCAGAGAGAGGCAGTGACTGCCCACTGACTGCAGCTGCCAGGTGTGTGTGCCTCATAAATTGGGGAGACTCAGTGAGGAGGAAGCAGTTATAATAAATTAACTGTGTGTGTAATGTAGTGATGAGCGGGTTCGGTTTCTCGGAAACCGAACCCCCCGAACTTCACCCTTTTTACACGGGTCCGAGCCATACTCGGATTCTCCCGTATGGCTCGGTTAACCCGAGCGCGCCCGAACGTCATCATCCCGCTGTCGGATTCTCGCGAGATTCGGATTCTATATAAGCAGCCGCGCGTCACCGCCATTTTCACTCGTGCATTGGAAATGTTAGGGAGAGGACGTGGCTGGCGTCCTCTCCGTTTATGTTGATGCATTGCAAATATTTTGTGCTTGCTTATTACTTAATTGTGCGGACTGGGGAGCAGCTGTATATAGGAGGAGTACAGTGCAGAGTTTTGCTGACAGTGACCACCAGTAATACGTTGTCTGCCTGAAAAACACTCCATATCTGTGCTCAGTGTGCTGCATATATCTGTGCTCACACTGCTTAATTGTGGGGACTGGGGAGCAGCTGTATTATATAGCAGGAGTACAGTGCAGAGTTTTGCTGACAGTGACCACCAGTATACGTTGTCTGCCTGAAAAACACTCCATATCTGTGCTCAGTGTGCTGCTTTATTGTGGGGACTGGGGACCACCAGTATAATATTATATAGGAGAAGTACAGTGCATAGTTTTGCTGACCAGTGACCACCAGTATATAATATATAGCATTACGGTACAGTAGGCCACTGCTGTACCTACCTCTGTGTCGTCATTAAGTATACTATCCATCTAGATTCTATACCTGTGGTGCATTTCAGTTGTGCAGTTTGCTGACACAGTGACCACCAGTATATATAGCAGTATGGTACGGAAGGCCACTGCTGTACCTACCTCTGTGTCGTCATTAAGTATACTATCCATCTACATTCTATACCTGTGGTGCATTTTAGTTTTGCAGTTTGCTGACACAGTGACCACCAGTATACTATATATAGCAGTACGGTACGGAAGGCCACTGCTCTACCTACCTCTGTGTCGTCATTAAGTATACTATCCATCTACATTCTATACCTGTGGTGCATTTTAGTTTTGCAGTTTGCTGACACAGTGACCACCAGTATACTATATATAGCAGTACGGTACGGAAGGCCACTGCTGTACCTACCTCTGTGTCGTCATTAAGTATACTATCCATCTACATTCTATACCTGTGGTGCATTTTAGTTTTGCAGTTTGCTGACACAGTGACCACCAGTATACTATATATAGCAGTACGGTATGGAAGGCCACTGCTGTACCTACCTCTGTGTCGTCATTAAGTATACTATCCATCTACATTCTATACCTGTGGTGCATTTTAGTTTTGCAGTTTGCTGACACAGTGACCACCAGTATACTATATATAGCAGTACGGTACGGAAGGCCACTGCTCTACCTACCTCTGTGTCGTCATTAAGTATACTATCCATCTACATTCTATACCTGTGGTGCATTTTAGTTTTGCAGTTTGCTGACACAGTGACCACCAGTATACTATATATAGCAGTACGGTATGGAAGGCCACTGCTGTACCTACCTCTGTGTCGTCATTAAGTATACTATCCATCTACATTCTATACCTGTGGTGCATTTTAGTTTTGCAGTTTGCTGACACAGTGACCACCAGTATACTATATATAGCAGTACGGTATGGAAGGCCACTGCTGTACCTACCTCTGTGTCGTCATTAAGTATACTATCCATCTACATTCTATACCTGTGGTGCATTTTAGCTTTGCAGTTTGCTGACACAGTGACCACCAGTATACTATATATAGCAGTACGGTATGGAAGGCCACTGCTGTACCTACCTCTGTGTCGTCATTAAGTATACTATCCATCTACATTCTATACCTGTGGTGCATTTTAGTTTTGCACTTTGCTGACACAGTGACCACCAGTATACTATATATAGCAGTACGGTATGGAAGGCCACTGCTGTACCTACCTCTGTGTCGTCATTAAGTATACTATCCATCTACATTCTATACCTGTGGTGCATTTTAGTTTTGCAGTTTGCTGACACAGTGACCACCAGTATACTATATATAGCAGTACGGTACGGAAGGCCACTGCTGTACCTACCTCTGTGTCGTCATTAAGTATACTATCCATCTACATTCTATACCTGTGGTGCATTTTAGTTTTGCACTTTGCTGACACAGTGACCACCAGTATACTATATATAGCAGTACGGTACAGAAGGCCACTTCTGTACCTACCTCTAT
This sequence comes from Pseudophryne corroboree, assembly GCF_028390025.1. Lineage (NCBI taxonomy): Eukaryota > Metazoa > Chordata > Amphibia > Anura > Myobatrachidae > Pseudophryne > Pseudophryne corroboree. Next base: position 379,957,509 of record NC_086448.1, read on the forward strand.
GTCGTCATTAAGTATACTATCCATCTACATTCTATACCTGTGGTGCATTTTAGTTTTGCAGTTTGCTGACACAGTGACCACCAGTATACTATATATAGCAGTACGGTACGGAAGGCCACTGCTGTACCTACCTCTGTGTCGTCATTAAGTATACTATCCATCTACATTCTATACCTGTGGTGCATTTTAGTTTTGCAGTTTGCTGACACAGTGACCACCAGTATACTATATATAGCAGTACGGTACGGAAGGCCACTGCTGTACCTACCTCTGTGTCGTCATTAAGTATACTATCCATCTACATTCTATACCTGTGGTGCATTTTAGTTTTGCACTTTGCTGACACAGTGACCACCAGTATACTATATATAGCAGTACGGTACAGAAGGCCACTGCTGTACCTACCTCTATGTCGTCATTAAGTATACTATCCATCTACATTCTATACCTGTGGTGCATTTTAGTTTTGCAGTTTGCTGACACAGTGACCACCAGTATACTATATATAGCAGTACGGTACGGAAGGCCACTGCTGTACCTACCTCTGTGTCGTCATTAAGTATACTATCCATCTACATTCTATACCTGTGGTGCATTTCAGTTGTGCAGTTTGCTGACACAGTGACCACCAGTATACTATATATAGCAGTACGGTACGGAAGGCCACTGCTGTACCTACCTCTGTGTCGTCATTAAGTAAACTATCCATCTACATTCTATACCTGTGGTGCATTTTAGTTTTGCAGTTTGCTGACACAGTGACCACCAGTATACTATATATAGCAGTACGGTATGGAAGGCCACTGCTGTACCTACCTCTGTGTCGTCATTAAGTATACTATCCATCTACATTCTATACCTGTGGTGCATTTTAGTTTTGCAGTTTGCTGACACAGTGACCACCAGTATACTATATATAGCAGTACGGTATGGAAGGCCACTGCTGTACCTACCTCTGTGTCGTCATTAAGTATACTCTCCATCTACATTCTATACCTGTGGTGCATTTTAGTTTTGCAGTTTGCTGACACAGTGACCACCAGTATACTATATATAGCAGTACGATACGGAAGGCCACTGCTGTACCTACCTCTGTGTCGTCATTAAGTATACTATCCATCTACATTCTATACCTGTGGTGCATTTTAGTTTTGCACTTTGCTGACACAGTGACCACCAGTATACTATATATAGCAGTACGGTACAGAAGGCCACTGCTGTACCTACCTCTATGTCGTCATTAAGTATACTATCCATCTACATTCTATACCTGTGGTGCATTTTAGTTTTGCAGTTTGCTGACACAGTGACCACCAGTATACTATATATAGCAGTACGGTACGGAAGGCCACTGCTGTACCTACCTCTGTGTCGTCATTAAGTATACTATCCATCTACATTCTATACCTGTGGTGCATTTTAGTTTTGCAGTTTGTTGACACAGTGACCACCAGTATACTATATATAGCAGTACGGTACGGAAGGCCACTGCTCTACCTACCTCTGTGTCGTCAAGTATACTATCCATCTAGATTCTATACCTGTGGTGCATTTTAGTTTTGCAGTTTGCTGACAGTGACCACCAGTATATATAGCAGTACGGTACAGAAGGCCACTGCCATACCTACCTCTGTGTCGTCATTAAGTATACTATCCATCTACATTCTATACCTGTGGTGCATTTTAGTTTTGCAGTTTGCTGACACAGTGACCACCAGTATACTATATATAGCAGTACGGTACGGAAGGCCACTGCTGTACCTACCTCTGTGTCGTCATTAAGTATACTATCCATCTACATTCTATACCTGTGGTGCATTTTAGTTTTGCAGTTTGCTGACACAGTGACCACCAGTATACTATATATAGCAGTACGGTACGGAAGGCCACTGCTGTACCTACCTCTGTGTCGTCATTAAGTATACTATCCATCTACATTCTATACCTGTGGTGCATTTTAGTTTTGCAGTTTGCTGACACAGTGACCACCAGTATACTATATATAGCAGTACGGTACGGAAGGCCACTGCTGTACCTACCTCTGTGTCGTCATTAAGTATACTATCCATCTACATTCTATACCTGTGGTGCATTTTAGTTTTGCACTTTGCTGACACAGTGACCACCAGTATACTATATATAGCAGTACGGTACAGAAGGCCACTGCTGTACCTACCTCTATGTCGTCATTAAGTATACTATCCATCTACATTCTATACCTGTGGTGCATTTTAGTTTTGCAGTTTGCTGACACAGTGACCACCAGTATACTATATATAGCAGTACTGTACGGAAGGCCACTGCTGTACCTACCTCTGTGTCGTCATTAAGTATACTATCCATCTACATTCTATACCTGTGGTGCATTTTAGTTTTGCACTTTGCTGACACAGTGACCACCAGTATACTATATATAGCAGTACGGTACGGAAGGCCACTGCTGTACCTACCTCTGTGTCGTCATTAAGTATACTATCCATCTACATTCTATACCTGTGGTGCATTTTAGTTTTGCAGTTTGCTGACACAGTGACCACCAGTATACTATTTATAGCAGTACGGTACGGAAGGCCACTGCTGTACCTACCTCTGTGTCGTCATTAAGTATACTATCCGTCTACATTCTATACCTGTGGTGCATTTTAGTTTTGCAGTTTGCTGACACAGTGACCACCAGTATACTATATATAGCAGTACGGTACGGCAGGCCACTGCTGTACCTACCTCTGTGTCGTCATTAAGTATACTATCCATCTACATTCTATAACTGTGGTGCATTTTAGTTTTGCAGTTTGCTGACACAGTGACCACCAGTATACTATATATAGCAGTACGGTACGGAAGGCCACTGCTGTACCTACCTCTGTGTCGTCATTAAGTATACTATCCATCTACATTCTATACCTGTGGTGCATTTTAGTTTTGCAGTTTGCTGACACAGTGACCACCAGTATATATAGCAGTACGGTACGGAAGGCCACTGCTGTACCTACCTCTGTGTCATCATTAAGTATACTATCCATCTACATTCTATACCTGTGGTGCATTTTAGTTTTGCAGTTTGCTGACACAGTGACCACCAGTATATATAGCAGTACGGTACGGAAGGCCACTGCTGTACCTACCTCTGTGTCGTCATTAAGTATACTATCCATCTACATTCTATACCTGTGGTGCATTTTAGTTTTGCAGTTTGCTGACACAGTGACCACCAGTATGCTATATATAGCAGTACGGTACGGAAGGCCACTGCTCTACCTACCTCTGTGTCGTCAAGTATACTATCCATCTAGATTCTATACCTGTGGTGCATTTTAGTTTTGCAGTTTGCTGACAGTGACCACCAGTATATATAGCAGTACGGTACGGAAGGCCACTGCTCTACCTACCTCTGTGTCGTCAAGTATACTATCCATCCATACCTGTGGTGCATTTCAGTTGTGCGCAGTATATATAGTAGTATGCCATTGCTATTGATACTGGCATATAATTCCACACATTAAAAAATGGAGAACAAAAATGTGGAGGTTAAAATAGGGAAAGATCAAGATCCACTTCCACCTCGTGCTGAAGCTGCTGCCACTAGTCATGGCCGAGACGATGAAATGCCATCAACGTCGTCTGCCAAGGCCAATGCCCAATGTCATAGTAGAGAGCATGTAAAATCCAAAAAACAAAAGTTCAGTAAAATGACCCAAAAATCAAAATTGAAAGCATCTGATGAGAAGCGTAAACTTGCCAATATGCTATTTACGACACGGAGTGGCAAGGAACGGCTGAGGCCCTGGCCTATGTTCATGGCTAGTGGTTCAGATTCACATGAGGATGGAAGCACTCATCCTCTCGCTAGAAAAATGAAAAGACTTAAGCTGGCAAAAGCACTGCAAAGAACTGCGTTCTTCTAAATCACAAATCCCCAAGGAGAGTCCAATTGTTTCGGTTGCGATGCCTGACCTTCCAAACACTGGACGGGAAGAGCTTGCGCCTTCCACCATTTGCACGCCCCCTGCAAGTGCTGGATGGAGCACCCGCAGTCCAGTTCCTGATAGTCAACTGTCACTGAACTGTTCCTGATAGTCAACTGAAGATGTCACTGTTGAAGTACACCAGGATGAGGATATGGGTGTTGCTGGCGCTGGGGAGGAAATTGACAAGGAGGATTCTGATGGTGAGGTGGTTTTTTAAGTCAGGCACCCGGGGAGACACCTGTTGTCCGTGGGACGAATATGTCCATTGACATGCCTGGTCAAAATACAAAAAAAATCAGCTCTTCGGTGTGGAATTATTTCAACACAAATGCGGACAACAGGTGTCAAGCCGTGTGTTGCCTTTGTCAAGCTGTAATAAGTAGGGGTAAGGACGTGAACCACCTCAGAACATCCTCCCTTATACGTCACCTGCAGCGCATTCATCATAAGTCAGTGACAAGTTCAAAAACTTTGGGTGACAGCGGAAGCAGTCCACTGACCACTAAATCCCTTCCTCTTGTAACCAAGCTCCTGCAAACCACACCACCAACTCCCTCAGTGTCAATTTCCTCCTTACTCAGGAATGCCAATAGTCCTGCAGGCCATGTCACTGGCAAGTCTGACGAGTCCTCTCCTGTCTGGGAATCCTCCGATGCATCCTTGAGTGTAACGCCTACTGCTGCTGGCGCTGCTGTTGTAGCTGCTGGGAGTCGATCGTCATCCCAGAGGGGAAGTCGGAAGACCACTTGTACTACTTCCAGTAAGCAATTGACTGTCCAACAGTCCTTTGCGAGGAAGATGAAATATCACAGCAGTCATCCTGCTGCAAAGCAGATAACTCAGGCCTTGGCAGCCTGGGCGGTGAGAAACGTGGTTCCGGTATCCACCGTTAATTCAGAGGCAACTAGAGACTTGATTGAGGTACTGTGTCCCCGGTACCAAATACCATCTAGGTTCCATTTCTCTAGGCAGGCGATACCGAAAATGTACACAGACCTCAGAAAAAGAGTCACCAGTGTCCTAAAAAATGCAGTTGTACCCAATGTCCACTTAACCACGGACATGACTCAAGCTCAGTGTAGAATGATTTCAACGTTGTGCAAGGTTCTGCAACCCTTTGAACTTGCCACACGTGAAGTCAGTTCAGACACTGCCAGCCTGATTCAGGTCATTCCCCGCATCAGGCTTTTGCAGAAGAAGCTGGAGACATTGAAGGAGGAGCTAAAACAGAGCGATTCCGCTAGGCACGTGGGACTTGTGGATGGAGCCCTTAATTCGCTTAACCAGGATTCACGGGTGGTCAATCTGTTGAAATCAGAGCACTACATTTTGGCCACCGTGCTCGATCCTAGATTTAAAACCTACGTTGGATCTCTCTTTCCGGCAGACACAAGTCTGCAGAGGTTCAAAGACCTGCTGGTGAGAAAATTGTCAAGTCAAGCGGAACGTGACCCGTCAACATCTCCTCCTTCACATTCTCCCGCAACTGGGGGTGCGAGGAAAAGGCTAAGAATTCCGAGCCCACCCACTGGCGGTGATGCAGGGCAGTCTGGAGCGAGTGCTGACATCTGGTCCGGACTGAAGGACCTGCCAACGATTACTGACATGTCGTCTACTGTCACTGCATATGATTCTATCACCATTGAAAGAATGGTGGAGGATTATATGAGTGACCGCATCCAAGTAGGCACGTCAGACAGTCCGTACGTATACTGGCAGGAAAAAGAGGCGATTTGGAGGCCCTTGCACAAACTGGCTTTATTCTACCTAAGTTGCCCTCCCTCCAGTGTGTACTCCGAAAGAGTGTTTAGTGCAGCCGCTCACCTTGTCAGCAATCGGCGTACGAGGTTACTTCCAGAAAATGTGGAGAAGATGATGTTCATCAAAATGAATTATAATCAATTCCTCCGTGGAGACATTCACCAGCAATTGCCTCCAGAAAGTACACAGGGATCTGAGATGGTGGATTCCAGTTAGGACGAATTAATAATCTGTGAGGAGGGGGATGTACACAGTGAAAGGGGTGAGGAATCGGAGGATGATGATGAGGAGGACATCTTGCCTCTGTAGAGCCAGTTTGTGGAAGGAGAGATTGATTGCTTCTTTTTTGGTGGAGGCCCAAACCAACCAGTCATTTCAGTCACAGTCGTGTGGCAGACACTGTCGCTGAAATGATGGGTTCGTTAAAGTGTGCATGTCCTGTTTATACAACATAAGGGTGGGTGAGAGGGCCCAAGGACAATTCCATCTTGCACCTCTTTTTTCTTTCATTTTTCCTTGCATCATGTGCTGTTTGGGGGCAATTTTTTTGAAGTGCCATCCTGTCTGACACTGCAGTGCCACTCCTAGATGGGCCAGGTGTTTGTGTCGGCCACTTGTGTCGCTTAGCTTAGTCACACAGCGACCTTGGTGCGCCTCTTTTTTTCTTTGCATCATGTGCTGTTTCGGGACAATTTTTTTGAAATGCCATCCTGTCTGACACTGCAGTGCCACTCCTAGATGGGTTAGGTGTTTGTGTCGGCCACTTGTGTCGCTTAGCTTAGTCACACAGCGACCTTGGTGCGCCTCTTTTTTTCTTTGCATCATATGCTGTTTGGGGACAATTTTTTTGAAGTGCCATCCTGTCTGACACTGCAGTGCCACTCCTAGATGGGCCAGGTGTTTGTGTCGGCCACTTGTGTCGCTTAGCTTAGTCACACAGCGACCTTGGTGCGCCTCTTTTTTTCTTTGCATCATGTGCTGTTTGGGGACTATTTTTTTTAAGTGCCATCCTGTCTGACACTGCAGTGCCACTCCTAGATGGGCCAGGTGTTTGTGTCGGCCACTTGTGTCGCTTAGCTTAGTCACACAGCGACCTTGGTGCGCCTCTTTTTTTCTTTGCATCATGTGCTGTTTGGGGACTATTTTTTTGAAGTTCCATCCTGTCTGACACTGCAGTGCCACTCCTAGATGGGCCAGGTGTTTGTGTCGGCCACTTGTGTCGCTTATCTTAGTCACACAGCGACCTTGGTGCGCCTCTTTTTTTCTTTGCATCATGTGCTGTTTGGGGACTATTTTTTTGAAGTGCCATCCTGCCTGACACTGCAGTGCCACTCCTAGATGGGCCAGGTGTTTGTGTCGGCCACTTGTGTCGCTTAGCTTAGCCATCCAGTGACCTCGGTGCAAATTTTAGGACTAAAAATAATATTGTGAGGTGTTCAGAATAGACTGGAAATGAGTGGAAATTATGGTTATTGATGTTAATAATACTATGGGATCAAAATGACCCCCAAATTCTATGATTTAAGCTGTTTTTTAGGGTTTTTTGAAAAAAACACCCGAATCCAAAACACACCCGAATCCGACAAAAAATTTTCCGTGAGGTTTTGCCAAAACGCGTCCGAATCCAAAACACAGCCGCGGAACCGAATCCAAAACCAAAACACAAAACCCGAAAAATGTCCGGTGCACATCACTAGTGTAATGTGATATGTATATATGTATTCTCTGTGTATGTAATGTATATGCTATATGTATGTATGCTGTGTGTATGTTTGATAGTATGTTGTATGTATGCCTATGTATATGTACTGTATGTATATGTGTGTGTGTGTATATATATCTATATATATCTATATATATACACACACATATATATATATAATAAATTTTTTTATTTATAGGGTCCTGATGAAAGAACAAAAGTAATGGGGCATACACAGGGTGCGATGCACTCAATGGCCAACATTGACTATGTGATGTGGCCGGAACCTGGCGCCACCAACATAGTCAATGTTGGGCTGCCTGAACAGTCTGTTTTTTCTTGTGATGCCGATCCCGCATAACCGCGCATCGGCATTGCAAGCTGTGTACACATGGTGCAATATGCAATAACTTTCCTTTCGATTTTGACCTTATAGTCAAATCGTAAGGAAAGTTAGTGCATATTGCACCGTGAGTATGCACATTAAGAGTTCTGAAACGTTAATTGCACAGGACTGAGAGTCTTTTTATTGCAAGTCTGTAAGAGTGCCGCCTCGATGCATACATGTTTTAAATTACCTCTGGTAGGAGCTCAGTTTTAGCTGTGCAATGGCGCAAAATGACCATAAGGAAATCAGGAGTGTCGGCTACCAGTATATATATATATATATATTCATGCATTGTATACATGTATGGAAACCACCCCCCATGAAAATCCTGCGTTTGCCACTGGACGTGGCTGCGTTCTCTCAGTTTCTGTGTTCAGTGTGCTGCAAATATCTGTGCTCAGTCTGTTGCAAATATCTGTGCTCAGTGTGCTTGCAAATATCTGTGCTCAGTGTGCTGAAAATATCTACGTTCTCTGCTGAAAAATGCTCCATATCTGTGCTGCATTGTAGTATATAGTAGGAGGACAGTGCAGAATTTTGCTGTGACCACTAGTATATATATATAGCAGTACGGTACAGTAGTCCACTGCTCTACCTCTGTGTCGTCAAGTATACTATGCATCCATACCTGTGCTGCATTTTAGTTGTGCGCAGTACACTATATAGTAGGAGGACAGTGCAGAATTTTGCTGACCACCAGTATATATATATATATATATATATATATATATATAGCAGTACGGTACAGTAGTCCACTGCTCTACCTCTGTGTCGTCAAGTATACTATGCATCCATACCTGTGCTGCATTTTAGTTGTGCGCAGTATATAGTAGGAGGACAGTGCAGAATTTTGCTGACCACCAGTATATATATAGCAGTACGGTACAGTAGTCCACTACTCTACCTCTGTGTCGTCAAGTATACTATGCATCCATACCTGTGCTGCATTTTAGTTGTGCACAGTATATAGTAGGAGGACAGTGCAGAATTTTGCTGACCACCAGTATATATATAGCAGTACGGTACAGTAGTCCACTGCCCTACCTCTGTGTCGTCAAGTATACTATGCATCCATACCTGTGCTGCATTTTTTTTTTTGAAAATAAGTTTTATTGGTTTATGTATTAAGAAACACAGAAGCATAAACGTTAGACAATATTTGTGGATCAATATAGGAGGTGCATAAAATTGAGGCAGTACAAAAAAAACCCAATATAAACACATACTAACAGCACAGGTCGTAGTGATCCTATTTATCGAATAACAAAGAAAGGTAATGGAAACTTCAATATAGTTACAGAAAGAGCGAAACGTGAAAAGAGGAAAAAGAAAGTAAGAGCAAGAGATAATAAAGAGGGGAGGGGGGGTGGGAGCGTCGGCCAGACAAAGTTGGTCACTAGATCGATTTCTGCCATCTATATAGAGAGTGGATCAGATGGTTGTCAATGGCGATTCAGCATTGAAGTGCGTTGTCCATGGCGTCCAAGTGCGTATAAAAGTGAGTGATGTGTCATGAAGGGCAGCGGTGATGCGTTCCAGCTTGTATGTGGTCCATATAGCATTAATAGTGGCGGGAAGAGTAGGGGGAGAGGTGGATTTCCAATTCGCTGCAATTTGGCATTTGGCCGTATTTAAAATGTGCTTGATAAGTTTTAGTAGATGGCTTGGCGTGTCTGGAACTGGGCGTAAAAGTAGAGAGTAAGATGGGGAGTCTGGAATGACCACATCGGTGATTTCTAGTATTAGTTTATGAATTTGTCGCCTGTAGCGGCGGGCAGTCCCACAGGACCACCAAACATGCAGCATAGTTCCCCTCTGTCCACAAAGTCTCCAACATCTATCAGAACAGGAAGGGTAAATAGCCTGAAGTCTAGACGGCACAAGGTACCATCGGTAGTGAATTTTATAAGAATTTTCTTTGATACGAACCGACAAGGAGCTCTTAGCAATTTCCTGTCTGATGTCAGCCCACTCTTCGATAGTCAAAGTCTCCCCTATATCTTGTTCCCATGCTATTTCATGAGACTCTTTCGCAGGGGAATTGTGTGATAGCAAGATTTGGTAAATTGCAGACAACAAACCTTTTGTAGAACTTTGACCACAACATAAAGATTCAAATGCAGTTTTGGGTGTAGAGTGAGCAGTGTTTCTTAGAGTAGAATAAAAGTGACAAATTTGCAGGAATTGATAGAAAGATGAGTGAGGAAGAGAGAAGCGTGATTGCAGGTCCGCAAACAAGGGGAATGAAGAAAGGGGTGCCAGATCAATCAGGAAAAGGACATTGTGAGAAGTCCAGTGTTTAAAAGCAAGGTGGTTGGTACCTGGGGGGAACTTGGTATTGTTCCAGAGGGGAGTCAGCAACGGATTATAGGAACGAAGACGATAATAGCGGGTGCATTGATCCCACACCGATAATGCAAAGCGCATCGTCGGCAACAAGAGAGACGAGGCCGGGCGGGAGCAAGGCGCGCACCATAACAGGGTTGAAGGAGAATATACATTTATTACTTGAGCTTCCAAAAGCGTCCATAATCTCCGTTCAGGAGGTGAGTGCCAGAGAGCACAGTAGGCCAAATGTGTGGCTCGATAATAGTTAATCAGATCCGGCATACCGAGGCCCCCTGAGTCACGATGTTGCTGGAGTAGTCGTATCTTGACTCTGGGTTTCTTTCCAGCCCAGATGAAGATGTAAAGATCCCTTTGCAGATTCTTCAAGATTTTGGTCGGTATATGGATAGGGAGGGTCTGCCAAAGATATAGCAAACGTGGAAGTATATTCATTTTGATAGCAGCTATACGCCCAAGCCAAGAGATAAAGAATTTACTCCAGCCCCCAAGGTCGGTACGTATAGATGCGAATAGACGCGGGAAGTTGGCCGTGTATAGTGATGCATGAGACTTTGTTAGGTAGAATCCTAGGTACTTAAGTTTAGTGTGTTGCCATTTAAACGGGTAAGAGGACTGAAGGAGGCGTAAATCCCGGGGAGTCACGTGTATATTCAGGATTTCTGTTTTATCAGCGTTGAGTTTGTAATTAGATAGACGACTATAAGTTTGAATCTCCTCAAACAGGTGTTGTAAAGATATGAGTGGGTCAGTTAAAGTGAGAATGACGTCACCTGCATACAACGCTATCTTGAAGTCGTGGTTCCCTACCTTAATGCCCGAGATGTTGGTATTCAGTCTGATTTTGGCTGCCAAAGGCTCCATCACCAGAGCAAATAGCAATGGGGAAAGTGGGCAGCCCTGCCGGGTGCCATTTCTAATAGAAAGTGACGGGGAAGCCAGACCGTTGACGAGAATGGAGGCAGAGGGATTATAGTAAAGTGAGGTGACGGTATTATAAAAGGCACCATGTACGCCCATGTTTTCCAAGGTTTGGCGGATAAAGGGCCATGCTACCCTATCAAAGGCTTTTTCTGCATCCAAAGCCACCACCAGGGTCGGAAGGGACTCCCGTTGAGAGAGGTGGATATGGTTGATAAGCCGGCGAGTATTGTCCGCCGCCTGACGATTAGGAATAAAGCCGACTTGATCCGGATGTACTAAGGTCGGTAGAAATGGGGCTAATCTATTCGCAAGAATTTTAGCGAACAACTTAAGGTCTGTATTTAACAATGAAATGGGTCTATAATTTGTCATTTCAAGCGGGTCACGGTCAGGTTTGGGTATAACGATAATGTTAGCCCTGGTGGTGGCTGCATCCAGGGAGCCTAGTTTCAGTAAAGAGTTGAACAACGAGTGAAGCATGGGGAGGGGTGGCTGCGCAAATTTTTTGTAATAGATGGCCGTATAGCCATCGGGACCTGGGGCGGACGAACGGCGCAACTGAGATATTGTGACCAGAATTTCCTCGTTGGAGATAGGGGCGTTAAGCGTTTCTAGGTCTGAAGCAGAAAGTTTTGGTAAGCGACAGGTGGTGAGGTAATGTTGGATGTTGGAAATGTGAGATGAATCAATATTAGCAGGTGGAGGTAAGTTGTAGAGTGATTCATAATAATCATGAAATTGCGAGGCCATAATTTTGGGGTCACAAGTCACGGATCCGTCAGAGCATTTCAGAGCGAGTATGCGGTTTTGTGTCCTTTTAGCTCGGAGGCGACGAGCCAACAAAGTGTCAGCTCTATCTGACTTTTCATAAAATTTCGGGCGAATCCATAGCAGTGATTTAACCGTTTTTTTTTCAGGAGAATTTGTGACTGCTGTCCCTTAAGTGAGAGGATCTTAGTGTAAAGACGCATTTTCGGGAAGCGCTGGTGAAGAAGGGTTAGGGAAGTTAGTTCCGTTTCCAAGTCGCGAATACGTTTAGTCTCTATCTTCTTATGTGCTGAGGCAAGATTAATAAGGTGGCCACGTAACGTTGCCTTATGAGCCTCCCATAACACTGCAGGAGATATATCTGGAGAGCTATTTTCAGCACAGTAAGTCTGAATCATGGCGGTAATGTCGACAATGTTAGAGGGTTTAAGAAGAAGAGACTGTAAACGCCATGTCCGAGGGGACGAGAGAGTATGAGGGACAGTAATGTCCAAGATAAGGGCGTAGTGGTCTGACCAAGTAGTGGGGATTACTTGTGCCCCGCGGAGGCACTGAGTGGAATCACGGTCAACAAAGATGTAGTCTATGCGGGTGTAAAGATCGTGTGGGGGTGAGTAGTGCGTGAAGCCTCTGGCGGAAGGATACAGAGTCCTCCAACTATCGTACAAGTTGTGAGAGGAGATACAGTTCCGTAGAAGTTTAGACAATCTTGTGTGAGAGGACGTCCCCGTAACTGGGTGAGACCTATCAAAGTGAGGGTCAAGAGTAACGTTACAATCCCCTGCAATTATAATTTTGGAGTTCGGGAATTTAGCAAGCTGGTCGGAGAAGGTCCCAAAAAAGGAACCCTGCTGCATGTTTGGGGCATATACGGATGCCAAAGTGATAGGCTGCTGGTTGAGGGTGCCTGAGAGGATTACAAATCTACCATTGCCGTCGTGATAAGAATCATGAATGACTATAGGAAGATCTTTGTGAAGCAGTATAGCAGTACCCCTGCGCTTGGCTGACATAGTAGAGTGAAAGGTGTGGGGGTATTTTTTACTGTTTAGGGAAGGGTGAGGGGACTTAAAGTGCGTCTCTTGAAGAAAGACTATATCTGGCTTGTGTCTGGCAAAAAAATGGAACGCCATGGAATGCTTTGTCGGGGAGTTGAGGCCATTGACATTCATAGATAACAATTTCAAGGTCATGGTGGGTAATAATCACCCATGCGCAACATAGTGAACAACCACTGATGTGGCCAACTGCAGGGCAAGGAAAGGGACAGAAAAGAAAAGATGAGAAACATAGAATTTGTCGGCAGATAAGAACCACTTGGCCCATCTAGTCTGCCCCTTTTTTTTTTTTTTTACATTATTTTTATCTCTAACCTTATTTGATCCTTATTTCTTTGTAAGGATATCCTTATGTCTATCTCATGCATGTTTAAATTGCTCTACTGTCTTAGCCTCTACCACCTCTGATGGGAGGCTATTCCACTTGTCCACTACCCTTTCTGTGAAATAATTTTTCCGCAAATTTCCCCTGAACCTCCCCCCCTCCAGCCTCAGTGCATGTCCTCGTGTCCTATTGCTTCTCTTCATTTGGAGAATGTTTCCCTCCTGGACTTTGTTAAAACCCTTGATATATTTGAAAGTTTCTATCATGTCCCCCCTTTCCCTTCTCTGCTCCAAACTATACATTTTGAGATTTCTTAGTCTTTCTGGGTATTTTTTGTGATGTAGGCCATGCACCATTTTAGTTGCCCTCCTTTGTACAGTTTCTAATGTATTAATATCCTTTTGAAGATATGGCCTCCAGAACTGAATACAGTATTCTAGATGAGGCCGTACCAATGACCTATACAGTGGCATTATTACTTCTTTCTTTCTGCTGCTGATTCCTCTCCCAATGCAGCCAAGCATCTGACTAGCCTTCCTCATTGCCTTGTTACATTGCTTACCTGCCTTTAAGTCATCTGAAATAGTGACTCCTAGATCCCTTTCCTCCTCAGTAGTTTCCAGTATAGTGCCATTAATACTATATTTAGCTTTAGGATTTTTGAGACCCAAGTGCATGATTTTGCATTTTTTGGCATTAAACTGTAATTGCCAAACTCTTGACCATTCCTCTAGTCTACCTAGATCCTCAATCATTTGTTTTACCCCACCTGGTGTGTCTACCCTGTTGCATACCTTTGTGTCATCTGCAAAAAGGCATGCTTTCCCTTTAATGCCATTTGCAATGTCACCAATAAAGATATTAGAAAGCACTGGTCCAAGTACAGATTTCTGGGGTACTCCACTGGTAACATTTCCCTCCTGTGAATGCACTCCATTTACCACAACTCTCTGTTTTCTATCCTTCAACCAAGATCTTATCCATTCAATAATCCTAATATCCAATCCCAAACTTTCAAGTTTATTTAGCAGTCTGCGATGTGGAACAGTGTCAAAAGCCTTACTAAAGTCTAGATAAGCTATATCCATGGCTCCACCTTTATCCATCACTTTAGTCACACAATCAAAAAAGTAAATAAGATTTGTTTGACATGATCTCCCCCCAGTGAATCCATGCTGTTTGGAATCCTGTAAATTGCCGGATTTGAGATAATCTACAACTCTTTCTTTGAAGAGAGTTTCCATCAATTTCCCTACTACTGATGTAAGACTCACTGGTCTGTAGTTGTTTGCCTCTTCCTTGCTTCCACTTTTGTGCAGTGGGACTACGTTTGCTCTTTTCCAGTCCTCTGGAATTACTCCTGTAGCTAATGACTGGTTGAATAATTCTGTCAATGGTGCTACCAGCACCTCTTTAAGTTCTTTTAGTATCCTTGGATGTATCCCATCTGGCCCCATAGATTTGTCCACTTTCAGCTTTGAGAGTTCTGTTAGGACCTTCTCCTCTGTAAATGTACTTGTTTCATTTTCCTGAATATCCCTGCAACTTAACTGTGGCCCTTCCCCTCTCTTTCAGTAGTAAATACTGAGCAAAAATAATCATTAAGATGATCTGCTAATAAATTGTCTCCTTCAAGACAGAGGAGCAATTGTCTCCTTCAAGAAGAGGAGCAAGAAGAAACTCTAAGTACAGGCCCATGCCTAGGAGCGGGTAGGGCCTGCAAAAGGAAGGGGTAGTGCCACACAGGCAGCCCCTTCAGTGTGGGGGGTAACGATAATATAAGAGAATAATAATTAGAAAACCAGAACGTGTATAACAATAACTAAGACATCCTGCGGTCAAGCGCGAGGGTTTAGAAATAAACAGGTCATAACCTAAAAAGAGCAAATTGACTTCACGGCTTATCTAGGCAAACACATAACTAAATGACAACAGCGACAGCAGCTAGTTGCGGAGCGGGGGGGGGAGGGGGGGGGGAGGGGGGGGAGAAGAGGGGGGGGGACTTTTTTGAGAAAGCAAACAGAGTCACATAATAACATTTAGTGAATAACAGTAGCATGTGACAACGGGAGGCAGGTTAGGGGTGGTAATAAGTACGGATATAAAGCCTGGGCCGGCCCCATGCTATTGAGATCAATATTAGCCTTACCAATTCAAGGCACGGTAGACATTTTTTCCCCTGGGTCCAGGCACGACCAACATCCATACGTCCCATAGATCTAACAGTCCGTAGAACAACATGAGCAGTGTGCGTAAGGTGAAATATAAAAGAAAAGGGAGGGGGGGGAAGGGGGGGGGGCAAGTGTCCTGCAATCAGCAAAACATAGTTACGTGTCTGCAATCATCAAAGTGTCATGTTATTTAGTAGACCAATCCGGAGTCGGTGCCACAGGCCTTGGTGAAGATGTGGGAGTAAGTTGATTCCTGAGCTCGCTAGGTAGAGTATAAAAAATGCCAAGAGTCTTGAGGAGGTCGTAGCCCTGAGCAGGGGTTTTAATGGAGTGATGGGACCCATCCTTGGTCATGTGGAGTTGAAAAGGGAATCCCCATTTGTATTTAATAGAGTTAGTACGGAGGACTCTAGTAATCACAGCAAGGTCTCGGCATTTTTTGAGCATAGAGGGAGCTAGGTCTTGATAAATTTGAAGTTGAGTGCCTGAGTAATCCACAGATTGGAGTTCCCGCGCGGCTGACATAACCTTTTCCTTAGATTTATAATAGTGGAATCGGAGGATGACATCTCGGGGTGGTTGGGACGGAGGAGGCCGAGGGCAGAGCGCTCTATGCGCTCTATCCAGAAGGAACAGGTCTTTCGGAGTACCGGGGAGTAAATTCAGAAACAGGCCTTCCAAAAAACCCGGGAGGGCGTCCAAGGCAACGCTCTCAGTGATGTTACGGATTCTGATATTATTTCTCCTGTTCCGGTTGTTCAAATCCTCTAGGTGGTCCTCATGCATGTCGACATCAGTGTGGAGGTCAATTAGCTCCTGTTCAAGCACGGCCTGATACTGGCACACTTCGTCCACCTTACGTTCCAACGAATCCGTACGGGTGCCCAGGTCAGTCAGATCTTTTCTAAATTCCGCCAGCGCCGACCTCATTTCGGTTTGAATAGTTTTGGTCACAATAGAGACAATATCTTGGGTGGTGAGGGAAGCTCTTGGCGATGAAGCATCCTCCGAATCGGAAATGCGTTCTGCAGTTGATGAGTTATGAGAAGTAGATCCAGCTTTCTCCCATGCCCGTAGAATGCTGGGTTTATTAGCAGCGTTTGACTTGCGATTTTTTTGCGACATAATAGAGCGGGAAAGTAGGTATCCAGAGTATCAACTCCGCGTAGGAAATCTCAGATGTAGCCGGAAAATAATTTCGAGAGGCATTAGCTGACCCTCAAGCGCTAGGTGACCGCAGGATAGGCTAGGGTAGGGCAGGCATCATGGGCGCCATGAAGCGCTTCGCAGAACACAGGCCGCCATCAGTAGAGATTCACGGTGGAGAGGATTGAGGCGCCTCAGTGCCTCTGAGCCTAGGCCGACAAGGAGCCAGTGGCAATTATAAAATGGCGGGCCAGTCAGCGGACCGCTGCAGCGGCGGGGGGGCCCCATGTAGGGACCAGCCACGTCACGCTCATGCGCCCCCGCGGCCGTAAGATAGTAGGCTGGTGGGGAGGGTATTCCTTACCTCCTGCGCCCCCACTGCAATAGACCGGGTATAAGGCGAGGGCCCAAGCAATCACCCCACGGAAGGGGGGGGGGGGACGGTAGTAGAGCTGTTATTGCTTCGGGATCACAGCAAGGGGACAAAGGGGGTCACAGATGCTGCGACTGTGCCCTAATATGGGGGAGAGCTACAGTGAAGGCAGAGTGCTGCAGTATGGATGGCAGCACAAGTAAGAACCCTCAGCTCCGGGGTGAACAGCCAGCCCCCGTCTTGTCCTACCAGTGATCCGCAGTGGGTGCCCTGACAGTCGGAAGCCCCGGCCGCTAAGGAGAGAGCACCGGGCTTGGGTGTTGCGAGCCACCAACGGGTGATCCGGGCCTCTCGTCTCCGTCTCCAGGTAAGGCCGCGGCAAGATGGCGCCCACACTCGCGTTGATCCCCGCTGCACGGGGCTCCGGACGCCGATGTCCCGGGCCGCCGGGCATTCACAAGGGCTGCCAGACGGAGGTGAGGGTTTGATAATCCCTGCACAGGGCTTTGAGAGCGTTGGGGAGTGGATCCGAGTGTCGGACGGCTCCGGGAGGTCAGGTCGGGACCCGTGCTTACTCCAGGCCCCGGCTTCAATCCGGGGAGAGGGCCGCAACCTGCAGGAGCGATTCCGCGGCGCCCCCCCAGACGATCCAAGCCAGCTGGAGTGCAGTGGGGGAGATGAAGGGACGTAGGTGGGTGACCCCACGAGATTTATAAAGGGCTTTTGGCAGGTTAATGTGCAGGAGCTCCTGAGCTGCACGTCTGTCTCCTTTGGTAGCTAAGCCACGCCCCGCACCTGTGCTGCATTTTAGTTGTGCACAGTATATAGTAGGAGGACAGTGCAGAATTTTGCTGACCACCAGTATATATATAGCAGTACGGTACAGTAGTCTATTGCTCTACCTCTGTGTCATCAAGTATACTACAAAAGTTCAGTAAAATGACCCAAAAATCAAAATTAAAAGCGTCTGATGAGAAGCGTATACTTGCCAATATGCAATTTACGACACGGAGTGGCATGGAACGGCTGAGGCCCTGGCCTATGTTCATGGCTAGTGGTTCAGATTCACATGAGGATGGAAGCACTCATCCTCTCGCTAGAAAACTGCAGTGCCACTCCTAGATGGGCCAGGTGTTTGTGTCGGCCACTTGGGTCGCTTAGCTTAGCCATCCAGCGACCTTGGTGCACCTCTTTTTTTCTTCGCATCATGTGCTGTTTGGGGACTATTTTTTAAATCTGCCATCCTGTCTGACACTGCAGTGCTACTCCTAAATGGGCCAGGTGTTTGTGTCGGCCACTTGGGTCGCTTAGCTTAGTCACACAGCTACCTCATTGCACTTCTTTTTTTCTTTGCATCATGTGCTGTTTGGGGACTATTTTGTAAATCTGCCATCCTGTCTGACACTGCAGTGCCACTCCTAGATGGGCCAGGTGTTTGTGTTGGCCACTTGGGTCACTTAGCTTAGTCACACAGCTACCTCATTGCACCTCTTTTTTTCTTTGCATCATGTGCTGTTTGGGGACTATTTTTTAAATCTGCCATCCTGTCTGACACTGCAGTGCCACTCCTAGATGGGCCAGGTGTTTGTGTCGGCCACTTGGGTCGCTTAGCTTAGCCATCCAGCGACCTTGGTGCAAATTGTAGGACTAAAAATAATATTGTGAGGTGTTCAGAATAGACTGGAAATGAGTGGAAATTATGGTTATTGAGGTTAATAATACTATGGGATCAAAATGACCCCCAAATTCTATGATTTAAGCTGTTTTTGAGGTTTTTTTGTAAAAAACACCAGAATCCAAAACACACCCGAATCCGACAAAAATTTTCATGGAGGTTTTGCCAAAACGCGTCCGAATCCAAAACACGGCCGCGGAACCGAATCCAAAACCAAAACACAAAACCCGAAAAATTTCCGGTGCACATCACTAATTAGAACGAATAATTCCTGTGATACTGGCTTTTAATTCTAGTGATTTTATCATTTTCTTCCAGTGATTTGGACCACTAAATAATACCATTGATTAGAACGAATAATTCCTGTGATATTGAGGTTTGTGTCACTTAGCTTAGCCATCCAGCGACCTTGGTGCACCTTATTTTTTCTTTGCATCATGTGCTGTTTGGGGACTATTTTTTTTAAGTGCCATCCTGTCTGACACTGCAGTGCCACTCCTAGATGGGCCAGGTGTTTGTGCCGCCCACTTGGGTTGCTTAGCTTAGTCAACCACCGACCTTGGTGCAAATTGTAGGACTAAAAATAATATTGTGAGGTGTGAGGTGTTCAGAATAGACTGGAAATGAGTGGAAATTATGGTTATTGAGGTTAATAATACTATAGGATCAAAATTACCCCCAAATTCTATGATTTAAGCTGTTATTGAGTTTAAAAAAAAAAAAAAAACACCCGAATCCAAAACGCACCCGAATTCGACAAAAAATCTTAAAGGATGTTTTGCCAAAACGCGTCCGAATCCAAAACACGACCGCGGAACCGAATCCAAAGCCAAAACACAAAACCCGTAAAATGTCCGGTGCACATCTCTACCAACAATAGGAATCTCCAACCACACCACATCCCCTAAAATGCCAGGCAGTAAATTACTTTACAAAAACAAACAGGCATACCACATACATAACAACTGGGTCCATACAATTCAAAACTAAAGAAAGTACATCATTATGATATACTATGCAATCAGGGCCGGCGGAACCCGCTCAGCAAGGGGGGGATGCATTGCAGGGAGGCGCTGGGCTAAAGAGGCGCTCTCCCCGATCTGCATCCCTGCTGCCGTGCGCTGTAGCTGCCAGCTACCGCTGCCACACTGTCTGACAGGCACAGCTTTAATGTGGGCAGCCCTGCTCAGCGCCGCACTCCATAAGAAGACCCCACTGGCGGCTGTTATTATTTAAAAGTATAAAAGCAGAACTAACCTTGGCAGGGGATGGGCGGCACTAAAGGAGGAGACTGGTGAGTGGTAGGGGATGGGCGGGAGTTACTGGCTGCGATCCTCCCTACTTCCATGCTTGGTGTCACATTGCCTAACTTCCTGCAGGTGCGCATGGAGAGTGTGGTGTGCTATCCTTTCTTCCTCGTACTGTGCAGCTTGGTAGCAGGATGTTGTAGATGGATTGGGTGCTGTGCAATGCAGAAGTGACACCTCTGCAGCTGCCTGGATTGCACTATTAATGAGGTACTGTGGAATAAGGGTACTTATTGGGGGATTTTTTTACATTCACAGTATGGACGGGATGTACTGTCACTGATCGCGGGTCATCGCTGGTCAACGCAATGATGCCAATCGCATATGTACTAACATATGCGATTAGTATCACAAAGCGATGCCAGGGGTGTCTGCGATCAGTGATGGTCCGCAGGACAAGGTTTGTGTCGGCTTCTGTCACCTCCCTGCCCCGGGAGGTGACGTGCAGGGAGTCCCGTGCTCCTCCTTCTCTCCCCTGCAGCCGGAGGAGGAGGGGGGCCGGGGGGAGAGAGGTCGTCGTAAGCGGCGCAGCTCGGCGGCGGAATGCGGTGGCGCTAAGAAGCCCATAGGCTTCTATGGGGCGATACCCCAGGTGGCGTAAACCGAGCGGTGGTGTCTTAGTACATATGAAAATGCGGTAAAACCCCCGAAAACGGGGGGTTTACAGCATTTTCCCTTTAGTACATTCCGCCCCATGAAATAAAATAAAGAGCATCAGAGTAGGGACCCTTGCACAGACTCTTGTTCTTTAGAATTCACATGCCAAATGGTGTAAAGGTTTGTTCTGAGTATTATAATAATATTATTAGTTATTATGAAGGTTTTTTTCTCTCCCATACTTTCCCATCTTTTTTCCCTTCCCCCCCATGCCCCCTTATTCCTTTCCATATTCCTCCGATCTACCACTATTCCTTCTGTTTACTCTTATTCCTCCCCCTATAATCCCATCATCCCCTATTACTACTGGCTCGACCTATTCCCCCTATTCCTCCCATCTCCTACATTCTTCCCATTTTCCTCCCATCTCCCTTATTCCTCCCATCTCCTTCCTATTCTTTTCCCTATTCCCCCTGTTGGTTAAGGTTAAGCACCACCTGGGGGAGGTTAGGTTTAGGCACTAATGGGGGAGGGTTAGGGTTAGACTGCGGGGAGGGGGTTAGGTTTAGGCATCACCAGGAAGAGGTTAGGGTTAGGCACTAAGGAGGGTTAGGCTGCGGGAAGAGAGGGGTAGGGGAGAAGCAAAACATAGTTACCTCGCCCCTGTCGGGATTTCAAACATCAATATTCCGGCGTCGGTATTGTGAGTAGCACAGTATCAGGGAATGCGGGGGCACATAGCACAGTATCTGGGAATGTGGGGGCACATAGGGCAGTTTCATGGAATGTGGGGGCACATAGTGCAGTATCATGGAATGTGGGGGCACATAGCGCAGTATCATGGAATGTGGGGGCACATAGTACAGTATCAGGGAATGTGGGGGCACATAGTGCAGTGACGGGGGATGTGGGCAACATAATGCAGTGACAGCTGACCGGATAAGGCGGTGTCAAATTCGAAAAATATAGCGACCTATGATGCCTTGTACTAACCCTATGCGCTTGCCCGCTGCACGTGCACATTCTCTCCCGTGCGTGCGCATATTCGCAGTTGCATGACGGCGCCTCCGCGGTCGTGCGCTCAGGCGTGTGGTATGCGCATTTACGGTAGAGTTTGTGTGCGTCTGGCGGGCGACTCGATCGTTACATAGTTAATCTAAATAGTGTATTTTATAGGTTATGGTCCCCTTAATAATATCAGTAAGTTTGTTTAGTGTAACTGGTTCATGGACAGAGAGATCCCTCTTTACATGATACGAAGGGTCAGACAGGTTTTGAGCAGTGGTGTTTAGTATGCAACGGAAGAGTATATTATTAGTAACATTCCGGTGTTGGTTTGAAAGAGATTAATCGCTCCTGCGTATAGTTATGTTTATAAGAAGTTTATGGACATTTACTGTATTTGCAGTTCATTATCCATGCGGCGGGAAACCTGAGATTCCCTCCCACCTGAGCAGTTTGAAATAGTCACAGCCCACCTGTTTGAATCAACCTATGACCTTTCGTTATAATGTGAAGACAGATTCCTGTGTCCAATGAACAATGAGATTGTAGGGCCCTTTGTTGTGTACTGTATGTTGTGTATATAAGAACAGCCAGCCTGGGCCAGCTCAGTCTTCTCTCCACAAAGGTTTTCATCATTGACTAACTGGAGAGCTGGTTTCCAGGACTGCGCTAGCGATCATTCCCCACGTGTGTAAGTTCTCTGTGACCAACTTATTCTCTGTCTGTATTTGCCATACTCTCTCTCTCTCTCTCTCTCACTGTTATTGTTTAGGATTAAGATGCTATTGTATATTTATGTCCAGTTATTCTGTTTAGGTGTTTTATGTTAGTGCTGTAGTGTATAAGCTGTTAACTGTTTTCCCCTTTTTACATAGCTAAATCTCGTTAGTAAAGGTGTTGGAACCTCAGCAAGGTGTCTGTGTTTCTCTAGCTAGTATAGAGGGTTTCTGAGCGTCTCAATCGCTCAATCAGCTTTTATATAATAGAGGTTAATCAGCGTTACATTGTGTTAACATTACTAGACCAAGGTTTACAGTATAGGCTTAGCCTTTCAGTGTGTTGCATACAAGGTTTACTGTGTGTCATCCTGTGAGCGTCTGCGCCGCTCGTGTTCCTCTCGTGGACACAGCGTCCGCTATGCTAGTAGTGTAGCATTACGGTGCTCGGGCCGCCTATAGCGTGCTCGATACCCAGCGTAAGCCGTGAGCGAACGTGCCGCTCGTGCATCTCGACCACGGCCTAGCGTCTGCTACGCTAAGTGCGTACCATTACGGTACCCTGTACGCCCATTGCGTACTGAGTCTCTTATCAATATATAATGAATGTTATAAGATAAATAATTAGCTTTATCAATTGGCGGCTCATCCGTCCTCCACATATCCGCTCTAGCGAACACAAGCAGACTTTATCTGTCAGCAAAGGGTGGGAAGGTAGTATCCCCTCGTATCCGTGTTGGTGGTGGGGGATACGGTAGTGCTGACTAGATAAGCGTCTGCATCGCTACGTTGTAGGAGTGCTGGTGGAATCCGGAACCGGAAGGTAAGAACAGTACGCTATTGTCTTTTAAAACTGTTTATTTCTGTTTGATACACATTGCGTACGCAACACACGCACACACCTGCATTTTTCATTTGTGTAATTTCACATCTCGCCTTCCTGTTTGCCATTTATCATTGATAACGTGCTGAGAAAGATTTGTTGCTATTGGTAGTTAAAAGTAAAATTAATACGTAAGGAAGTAATTTGTAAAACACGCACACGGCTTTGCCTAAGATACAAGGAAGTTATGTGTGGTGCTCGGTAAATGATTACAGTTAAATATCATTTGCATTGATAGAAACGTGTTACTTATGTTACTGTGGACGTGTCTGGCCTGCGTACACGTGTCCCTAACAAAGGGCGGGACAAGCATACGCGACGCAAGGGCTTACACACGTAGCGTATATTACGCAACGGAGCGTATGGGTACACCCACATGATACAAATCACACGATAGTATTGTTTTAGTAGGCGATACGGAAGCAACGCGATAATAGCGCAAGTTAATCTCAGTGTCCTAAATTTTAGCGTAAAAGATCCTTCTCTAGTTGCAACTCCTCTGGGACTAGACTGCGATACTGAATGAAAGGGATTTCTGTACAGAAACGAAAGTAAAGAGTATATGAGGTGAAAGAGTGTGTGCATATATATATATAAGTTTCTCATTTTGGTTGGAACCTAGAAATCGAGTTCTCGTAGAGGTACATCCGTGAAAGTGACAGCGCGGTGGCTTGGGAGGCATCCCTTGTTAAATATTGAAATAAGAGCATTAGAGTATAGCAGATTAGGAGGTCTACTGTACACAGACCAGGAGGTCCAGAGACAGACCAGGAGGTCTAGGTACAGCAGACTAGGAAGTCCGCTATAGATAGAGTATACCCATATAGGCCATCAAGCTCTGGCTGAAGGAATTCGCAGCCGTAATTTTCGATTCCGTTGGTCGTTCCGCACATAAGATTAGTTGATTATGTGCAGTACGATTGTACCGCATGTAATTGTGTGCATTAGTTTGTAACTTGACCCAGTACCATTTGCGTACGCTAGAGGGGTCATAAACGCTATTTGTACATTCTAACGTGATTTGTGTAATTTTTTTATTTTAAGGGAGGTTTGCTGGTCACTCAGGAACTCTCCAGCAACTGATATTTACTGGGAAGGGTAAGTGCTCTTCGGATCACACCCACACGTTCCAGTAAATAGAGGTTCAGGTTGCAGGGGCCCTAGGTTGAGTACGCCAGCGCTAAGGCAGTGTGTGGGCGTATTGGTCGACGTGGGCGAGTGTGTGAAGGTACTCGGTAAACTTTCACCGTCGGCCTACCCCGGACATCTTGGTTTTTGTAAGGGTTCACTGAAGACCCTGATTTGAAGGTCAGAGGTAGTGAAAGCAACACCTGCAAAGATGGGGGCCAGTTGTTCAGGTAGGGGGCGATCAACCTTGGTTCAGGTTGATTTAGTAAGCCGGCCAATAGGGTCGGCAGGGTATATCATGTGTGAGAAATATGGTTCACACACAGAGGTTTTGTGCGATGAATGGGAAAGAATGACTGTGCATGACGGGGAAAAGTTCCCACGGGTAGGCAGTTTTAGTCCCAAGGTGTTACAAAATTTAAAGAAAAGGATATGTCTTATTAAGTCCGCGAAGAGGCGGATTCAACATTATGATTGTTTACAGTTATGGCAACGGGAAAGTGAAATACAAGGAGGATTAGCTTACACAGCTGACTCTCACTTTGGTAAGAAAAATATGGCAACAAGAGAGAAAGTGGTTACAGAGAATGGCACACTGGTATATGATAATTGTGCACTTAGCAACTGTAATATTGATGATAAGAATAATTGTAACAAATGTAACAATGATAAAAGTAAAACTGTTAAATGTACAACTGTTAACCCGTGCAAGTTGCACTCCATGTTAAACTTCCCTCAGGATTACAAGCAAGAAAGTGAGCCCAGCACGATGTCGGCACCTTTTCCAGCAGCCATCATACAAGACATCCAGGTGGACGCGACCCAATCGGTAAAGGCAGTAGTCAAACCCCCTAACGGAGGGTCAGGTGAGGTCGTGTCCACAGGTACGTACGGTGTTATATATCACGCACAAACAAATGTACCTCATATTGTAGAACCAACACAAGATGATGTGGTTGAATTTAATCCTGTCAGGGTGATCACAGTCCCCAATGGGAAGACTGACACTCAGGGAATCATTCCCGCCAGGGACAGTGCAATGCGCCGTCCCTGGTCCCGGACAGAATTAAGGACAATTATGTCTGAATTCCCTGATCCTAGGAAAGATCTAGTTGCATGTCAGAGGTTTATTAAAGAACTAGGAAACTCCACAGAACCCACCAACAAAGATTGGCGGACAGTGCTGAGGGCATGTTTGCCCTCCAGTGTTGACCCTGCGAAATGTATTACTGATTGTAAATTAGACACTGAAGTACCTCGTACGGAGGAACACAATCAGGAATGTATTAAGCAGATCAACCGACAGTTAGGAGTATATTTCCCAGCCGTTGTCGAGTGGAAAAAAATCTTCTCCATAAGACAAAGTGAGGGGGAAAGTACTTCTAATTATTTCAATCGAGCACTGCAAGTAATGGCTAGAGACACTGGGATCACGGACATTGAGAGAAATGCACAGCATAGAGATATAGCGGTTAAGGTATTAATGGATGGTTTACAGGAAGTATTGAGAACAAGGGTACAAACCTCTCTACCTAACTGGAGAGGTGTCTCGGTGGCTGTTTTGAGAGAGTCCGCTATTGACCATGAATGGAACATCAAAAGACACCTGGAGTCACAGGGCAGTAAGCAAATGACAATCAGTAGACAAGCCCTGACAACGAAGCCACACCAGCTTAAGCCCCAAACCCCTGTGAGAAATTCAAATGTGATAGTTTGTTATAATTGCCAGAAGGAAGGTCATTTTGCACGAAGTTGTAGGTTTAAAGATCCACAAAAGGTATATCAACCCCCTAGACAAAAACATGAGCAAAGTTATGACACACGAAATTGTAATCAGGAATCACCTAGGAAGAAGTTTGGGCTGCACCTGTAATGTGCAGTCAGTAAAGTTGATCATTAGTCTTGACAGTAAGCCTGAGGTTACAGCTAATGATATTGGGCGGTCAGTTCCTTGTAGACACAGGAACGGCCGGGTAAACTTTGTAATTTATCTGTAAATGTTTCTTTTTCCCCATCTCTGATGTTCATCGGCAGAACTCAAACATCACATAGCTACTTGGTCTTTGCAGAAGTCTACCTAACCCCAGTGTGACCTACCGACATCGGTGTGTCCTGGCCAGGCACAAAAGGGTGGAGTGTGGAAATACTGGTGGGGGAGACTGCGCAAAGATACCAATGGATGTGATGGTGTGACAGCCTAATGGTGAACGGAAGATCTGACAATGATTTTTTTTTTTGTTTGTTGTTTTATGTAACATATATATGAATTGTTCTCTCTCTCGTTTGTTTTTTTTCTCTTCTCTCACATGTTCTCATGCTTTACAGATGGTATGTCACACATCAGTTAGACAAATGGTAATGCAAGATTTTTGTTCCTTACAGAAAGATCGCAGATTTGGAAGGAACATTGTATCACCAGAATGTTCGTTTGGAAGATTGAGAGACAGCACCTTTAAGATAACAACAGAGCAAGAAGAACAACAAGACTAGAGGGCAAAAGCATCGTAACATTTTTCTTTCCCCTCAAATTATTTTTTGTACCCCCATTACAAATTTCTCCTTCTCCTCCTGTAAGATGGACTCGCCCCAAGAGACTGTGATCCGGATTTTCCTGTTGACCCTATTGTTGACCAGAGCAGTCTGTTTCGGTGAGAGTACCATGGAGGTCGAGAAAGGATCTGGAATGGGTTCTGATGACCAGGATGGAGGAGTAGTTTTCCAAGAGCAGCACAATCACCGAGTAAAGGCGAGTATCAGAAAACGATCTGGTAGCATTGACAATAGAAGGAATTGTGAAGGATTGTTAGCTGAAGAGAACTGCATCTGTAGGCATTGTGACAATATAGTTGAGGATGGGTGCATCAAGAAATGTCAGTCCAGTTTTAATATCCACATGGACCGGCATCCATTGAGTGACTATCACTCCTTAGTGGGTAAAGTGTTAAACCAGACATACTGTTGGGTATGCTCTCAAGTACCTCAAGGTCATAGCAAATCAGGACTAGTACCATTCCCTTTAACTGTAGGAGAGGTACTTGAGTTAAGTGGTGGGAGGCCGGTGGACAAGAGGTTTAATATCTCTAGTCCTCCTAGTTTGAAGCTCCACCAATATCATGTGGATAGGTCCTTAGTATGTTTTAACATTTCCAATCCCCGAAAGCCGGGAAATTGGAAAGTGTCATGGAGTAATCAAACCATGACATTTTCATATAGAGCCGATAGAATGCCCATAGACACAAAACTTATACGCCAGATAGCCGACAGTGGAAAATTTCTCCGGTTTAGATATAATCTAGGAAGTAGGACCATGCGAGTTGGAGAAGTATCACCAGGATACTGTGCACATATCGTACAACCAGATACGTGTACTAGACAGATGGGAGAATTAGGGTTAGGAGATTTCACATGGAAAGTTTGTAACATGGTTATGTCATACTCCGTCCCATATGTTCTCCCCGATGATGCATATTTCATATGCGGGAGAAAGGTGTATAAGTGGCTTGCCCCAAACTCAGAGGGATTGTGTTACATTGGAAAAGTACTGCCTGAAGTAATGACTGTATCCCATATCAAAATGAAGGACATTCACCGCGGTGCCCAAGCTCCTTATACTCACACTCATTACGAGCACGTCGTTAAAAGGCACCTGATAGAGAGGACAGAGCATCCGGCCTCTGATCTGATCCATGAATCCACCGGGATTCAATTCCTACTCGCGTTAGATATCACTCGTACCGCCAGAGGAGTGATAAATTATAGATATATATCTGCGCTAGCAAACTTGTTAGACAATATCACCGAAATGTATGACGACACGTTCAGGTATACTGGGAGAGAGTTACAAGCCTACAAAACAGAACTGGTTCAGCATAGGATGATTCTCAATTATCTCACAGCAGTGACAGGCGGGTATTGTGTTACCCTAGCAACTCAGTATGGAGTAAAGTGCTGCACGTATATTACAAACAGCACTGAGGACCCGGCCGAGGTCATAGACCAAAAGATGGATGACATTTTACAATTAAAGTGGGAGTTCCGAAGGAAACACAATCTCACACTCGCTGCTGTGAGTAATGAGCTGACCAGTTGGGTATCATGGTTGAACCCACGAAATTGGTTCTCTGGTTTAGGAGAATGGGCCCAAGGCATTATAATGGATGTAGGGAAATTTCTCTTGTGTATTCTGGGAGTCGTCATATTGGTTGGTCTGATATTTAGATGCGTTCGGACTTTAACGAAGTGTAAAGGTAGTACCAGAGTGATGAGTCTGAGGAGCAAGGACACTGTAATAACAACAACTAATTTGATTTATGACCCAACGATAGAGACAATGTTGTGATGAAAATGTGATTCCACGGTCCGTTTCTTTCACCCGTTTCTCCTTTGTTTTCCTCCAAGGCACAAAGACATCCGCTTGGAAGAAGAATTTGACAACCTCTTCTATACAGACCATTGATGAACTGTGTCACAGACACCCAATACTTTTAGTGACTTTAACTATCTACGGGAAACCCAATACTTTAGAGACTATAATTTTATGGACACTGGAACAGCTTTTGTTCGCCATTTACAACAAAAGCACCGAGAGACATCAGACAACATGTACATCAGACAAGACATCAGACAAGACCTCAATCGGCGACTGTTTATTTAAACTCACATAGTTTTACGACTGCATTTATAACGATTGTTTCTTATCTTCATCTCTACAACCTCCAGGTAGTATCTCACATAGTCGACAGGTGATTCTCACATATTAGCATTCACATGTCCCCCCCTTCATGTATCATCAACTAAATGTGCTCCCCCATTTGTTGCAACCAAAAGCCGAAAAGAGCTCGGTAGAGTTTGACAGCCCATCCACAGACCCTTAATACTGGATAAGAAGGATTCAAATGTATACTTCGCAATACCTCGAAGCTTGATTTAGAACACGTACGGCACGATGATACATGACCCCTCAAACATGGATCTCATACACACATGCTTTTACTGTCTCACTAGGTCATACTTTTCCCACCTTCTCCTCTCCTCCCTTTACCCAATCATAAAAAGGTATTTACATGATGACATATATTTTTCTGTTTGAACTGTTTAGGAAGTGGCAGTTATTGGTGACTGCCAAAGGGTGGACTGTCAAAGTCGAAAAATATAGCGACCTATGATGCCTTGTACTAACCCCATGCGCTTGCCCGCTGCACGTGCACATTCTCTCCTGTGCGTGCGCATATTCGCAGTTGCGTGATGGCGCCTCCGCGGTCGTGCGCTCAGGCACGTAGTGGCGCATTTACGGTAGAGTTTGTGTGCGTCTGGCGGGCGACTCGATCGTTACATAGTTAATCTAAATAGTGTATTTTATAGGTTATGGTCCCCTTAATAATATCAGTAAGTTTGTTTAGTGTAACTGGTTCATGGACAGAGAGATCCCTCTTTACATGATACGAAGGGTCAGACAGGTTTTGAGCAGTGGTGTTTAGTATGCAACAGAAGAGTATATTATTAGTAACATTCCGGTGTTGGTTTGAAAGAGATTAATCGCTCCTGCGTATAGTTATGTTTATAAGAAGTTTATGGACATTTACTGTATTTGCAGTTCATTATCCATGCGGCGGGAAACCTGAGATTCCCTCCCACCTGAGCAGTTTGAAATAGTCACAGCCCACCTGTTTGAATCAACCTATGACCTTTCGTTATAATGTGAAGACAGATTCCTGTGTCCAATGAACAATGAGATTGTAGGGCCCTTTGTAGTGTACTGTATGTTGTGTATATAAGAACAGCCAGCCTGGGCCAGCTCAGTCTTCTCTCCACAAAGGTTTTCATCATTGACTAACTAGAGAGCTGGTTTCCAGGACTGCGCTAGCGATCACTCCCCACGTGTGTAAGTTCTCTGTGACCAACTTATTCTCTGTCTGTATTTGCCATACTCTCTCTCTCTCTCACTGTTATTGTTTAGGATTAAGACGCTATTGTATATTTATGTCCAGTTATTCTGTTTAGGTGTTTTATGTTAGTGCTGTAGTGTATAAGCTGTTAACTGTTTTCCCCTTTTTACATAGCTAAATCTCGTTAGTAAAGGTGTTGGAACCTCAGCAAGGTGTCTGTGTTTCTCTAGCTAGTATAGAGGGTTTCTGAGCGTCTCAATCGCTCAATCAGCTTTTATATAATAGAGGTTAATCAGCGTTACATTGTGTTAACATTACTAGACCAAGGTTTACAGTATAGGCTTAGCCTTTCAGTGTGTTGCATACAAGGTTTACTGTGTGTCATCCTGTGAGCGTCTGCACCGCTCGTGTTCCTCTCGTGGACCCAGCGTCCGCTACGCTAGTAGCGTAGCATTACGGTGCTCGGGCCGCCTATAGCGTGCTTGATACCCAGCGTAAGCCGTGAGCGAACGTGCCGCTCGTGCATCTCGACCACGGCCTAGCGTCTGCTACGCTAAGTGCGTACCATTACGGTACCCTGTACGCCCATTGCGTACTGAGTCTCTTACCAATATATAATGAATGTCATAAGATAAATAATTAGCTTTATCAGCGGCACATAGTGAAGTGTCACTGTTGCTTGGCAGCTCTGCACCTTTCTTATCTGCCTGTGACCCCGGAGGTTGAGGGAAGCCAGTGTTTGTTGTCTGTTATGCATATGTCAAAATGCCAATTTAGGACTTAAAAAAGAATAATTGCATTTTTAAAATGTAGGGGGTGGGTGGCAGCCAATAATATTGTGCCTATGAGCAACCTGACCCATAAATCCGCAACTGCAATCTACCCTGCTGATCTCCCATGCGCAGTAAGTATTGCACTACCCCTTCTCTCCCCTCCTATGGACATATGTGTAAAGGGCACTACTGCTGTGGGTGTTATGTGTGGCACTACTACTATGGGTGTTAAGTATAAGGGGCACTACTGCTGTGGGCATTATATGTGGTACTAATACCGTGAGCAGTATGGGTAGGGGGCACTACTACTGTGATCATTATGTGTGGCACACCCAACTGTTGGCATTATGGTGGTCATTCCGAGTTGTTCGCTCGGTAATTGTCTTCGCATCGCAGCGATTTTCCGCTAATTGCGCATGCGCAATGTTCGCACTGCGACTGCGCCAAGTAAATTTGCTATGAAGTTTGGTATTTTACTCACGGCATTACGAGGTTTTTTCTTCGTTCTGGTGATCGTAATGTGATTGACAGGAAGTGCGTGTTTCTGGGCGGAAACTGGCCGTTTTATGGGAGTGTGTGAAAAAACGCTACCGTTTCAGGGAAAAACGCGGGAGTGGCTGGAGAAATGGAGGAGTGTCTGGGCGAACGCTGGGTGTGTTTGTGACGTCAAACCAGGAACGACAAGCACTAAACTGATCGCACTGGCAGAGTAAGTCTCGAGCTACTCAGAAACTGCACAGAGAAGTCTTTTCGCAATATTGCAAATCTTTTGTTCGCAATTTTGCTAAGCTAAGATTCACTCCCAGTAGGCGACGGCTTAGCGTGTGCAATGCTGCTAAAAGCAGCTTGTGAGCGAACAACTCGGAATGAGGGCCTATGTGTGGCACTTCTACTGTTGTCATTATGTGTGGCACTACTACTGTTGGCATTAAGTGTGGAACTACTACTGTTGGTGTTAAGTGTAAGGGGCACTACTACTGTGGTCAGTATGCAGGGCCGGATTGGCCCTTAAAGTCACCGGGGAGTTACCCGGGAGGCCGGCTGCAGTCCGGGGCCGAAAACAGGCAGCGTGTGGCCCCGCCCCCAGTGGCTCATGAATCACACTCGCTATAATTTCAGACAGCAGCTTGGAGGAGTCCCCAGCCGGCACCCACCCAGAACAGTGCAGCAAAAACTGACACATGGACATGCAGTGAGTGGCCGCCCTCTCTTTTTCCTGTCACTCTCGTCCAGGGCATCTTGTTTCCTCCCCCTCCACCCTCGATTGTCCTTTCCTGCTCAGTGCTCTGCTCTCTTTCCTCCCTCCTGCCACTGTAGCAAAAGCTCCGCGACAACCCTCCCACATATTCCCCTCACAGCTCCAAACCTCCCCCCCCCCATTCGCGGCACCCGCAACCCCCCCTCTTCTGTTTCTCTCCCCTCAGAGCCCTAAAAAACAACCCTCCCCCCATTCGCGGCACCCGCGACCCCCCCCCTTCTCCCCACAGGCTACCCTCTCCTGTTTCTCTCCCCTCAGAGCCCCAAACCAACCCCTCCCCCCATTCGCGGCACCCGCGAACCCCCTCCCCCACTGGCTACCCTCTTCTATTTCTGTCCCCTCAGAGCCCCAAACCTACTCCTCCCCCCACCCGTGGCATCCCGCAACCCCCCCTTCCCCCACAGGCTACCCTCCCCTGTTTCTCTCTCCTCAGAGCCCCAAACATACCCCTCCCCCCATTTGCGGCACCCGCAACCCCCCCCCCCACACACACACACACACAGGCTACCTTCTTCAGTTTCTCTCCCCTCAGAGCCTCATACCACCCCTCCCCCTTGTGTGGCACCCGCGACCACCCTCTCCCCACAGTCCACCGTTTCCTGTATTTCTCTCCTCAGAGCACCTCCCCCCATTCGCAGCACCTGCGACCCCCCCTCCCCCACAGGCTACCCTCTTCTGTTTCTCTCCCCTCAGAGCTCCAAACCCCCCTCCCCTCCATTCGCGGCACCCACAACCCCCTGTCCCCACACACACACACACACATATCTCTCCCCTCAGAACCCCCCCCCATCACACACACACACACACACACACACACACACACACACACACACACACACACACAGGGCTGCCATCAAGGGAGGTTGCGGGGGCTTCTGTCCCGGGCCTGGACAGAGATGGAGCCCCGCAGCAGACCATCAGTCAGCAGGATCATTTCAAATTTGGAGCCGACCGTAAGTCAATCTCATCTCACGGACCCGCAGCCAATCCGAGTGGCCGCCTTGATTAGTTGACAGTCAGTGAGCTGCGAATGGCTCACGGTCGGTGCTGGGCCAGGGATCTGTTCAGTGTTGCGGTGTGCTTGTCATTTTAAAGGCAGCCTACACCTCTTCCTGTCTGCAGCTCCAGCTGCCTGGTCCGATCAGTACCAGCAGAGATCACAGCTTTAATAGAGGGGTCAGTAGGGTATAGAGTGGTCAGTAGTGTAGGGTATAGAGGGGTCAGTAGGGTATAGAGTGGTCAGTAGGGTAGGGTATAGAGGGGTCAGTAGCGTTGGGTATAGAGGGGTCAGCAGGGTATAGAGGGATCAGTAGCATAGGGTATAGAGGGGTCAGTAGTTTAGGGTGTAGAGGAGTCAGTAATGTTGTGTAGGGTGTAGAAGGATCAGTAATGTAGTGAAGGGTGTAGAGGGGTCAGTAACGTAGTGCAAGGTGTAGAGGGGTCAGTAAAGTAGTGTAAGGTGTAGAGGGGTCAGTAACGTAGTGTAAGGTGTAGAGGGGTCAGTAACGTAGTGTAAGGTGTAGAGGGGTCAGTGATGTAGTGTAGGGTGTAGAAGGATCAGTAATGTAGTGTAGGGTGTAGAGGGGTCAGTAACGTAGTGTAAGGTGTAGAGGCATCAGTGATGTAGTGTAGGGTGTAGAAGGATCAGTAATGTAGTACAGGTTGAGTATCCCTTATCCAAAATGC
This sequence comes from Pseudophryne corroboree, assembly GCF_028390025.1. NCBI lineage: Eukaryota > Metazoa > Chordata > Amphibia > Anura > Myobatrachidae > Pseudophryne > Pseudophryne corroboree. Next base: position 379,991,352 of record NC_086448.1, read on the forward strand.
TTGGGACCAGAGGTATTTTGGATATCGGATTTTTCCGTATTTTGGAGTAATTGCATACCATAATGTGATATCATGGCAATGGGACCTAAATATAAGCACAGAATGCATTTATGTTTTATGTGCACCTTATACACACAGCCTGAAGGTAATTTTAGCCAATATTTTTTATAACTTTGTGCATTAAACAAAGTGTGTCTACATTCACACAATTCATTTATGTTTCATATACACCTTATATACACAGTCTGAAGGTCATTTAATACAATATTTTTAATAACTGTGTGTATTAAACAAAGTTTGTGTACATTGAGCCATCAAAAAACAAAAGTTTCACTATCTCACTCTCGCTCAAAAAAGTCCGTATTTCGGAATATTCCGTATTTCGGATATTTGGATATGGGATACTCAATCTGTATAGGGTGTAGAGGGGTCAGTAACGTAGTGTAAGGTGTAGAGGGGTCAGTAACATAGTGTAAGGTGTAGAGGGGTCAGTGATGTAGTGTAGGGTGGAGGGGGGTCAGTGATGTAGTGTAGGGTGTAGAGGGGTCAGTAGCGTAGTGTAAGGTGTAAAGGGGATCTGTGATGTAGTGTAGGGTGTAGAGGGGTCAGTAAAAATACTAATCCCAAGTGTTTAGCACACTGGGGGTAATTCCAAGTTGATCGCAGCAGGAAATTTTTTTAGCAGTTGGGCAAAACCATGTGCACTGCAGGGAGGGCAGATATAACATTTGCAGAGAGAGTTAGATTTGGGTGGGTTATTTTATTTCTGTGCAGTGTAAATAATGGCTATTTTTACACTGTAAATTAGATTGCAGATTGAACACACCCCACCCAAATCTAACTCTCTCTGCACATGTTATATCTGCCTCCCCTGCAGTGCACATGGGCCCTCATTCCGAGTTGTTCGCTCGTTATTTTCCTTCGCATCGGTGCGATTTTCCGCTAACTGCGCATGCGCAATGTTCGCACTGTGGCTGCGCCAAGTAAATTTGCTAAGAAGTTTGGTATTTTACTCACGGCATTACGAGGTTTTTTCTTCGTTCTGCTGATCGTAGTGTGATTGACAGGAAGTGGGTGTTTCTGGGCGGAAACTGGCCGTTTTATGGGAGTGTGTGAAAAAACGCTGCCGTTTCTGGGAATAACGCGGGAGTGGCTGGAGAAACGGGGGAGTGTCTGGGCGAACGCTGGGTGTGTTTGTGACGTCAAACCAGGAACGACAAGCACTGAACTGATCGCACTGGAAGAGTAAGTCTCGAGCTACTCAGAAACTGCAAAGAAAAATCTTTTCGCAATATTGCGAATACTTCGTTCGCAATTCTGCTAAGCTAAGATTCACTCCCAGAGGGCGGCGGCTTAGCGTGTGCACTGCTGCGAAAAGCGACTAGCGAGCGAACAACTCGGAATGAGGGCCTTGGTTTTGCCCAATTGCTAACAGAATTCCTGCTGCGATAAACTTGGAATTACCCCCAGTGTTATTGAATTAAGGCCCTCATTCCGAGTTGTTCGCTCGCTAGCTGCTTTTAGCAGCATTGCACACGCTAAGCCGCCGCCCTCTGGGAGTGTATCTTAGCATAGCAGAATTGCGAACGAAAGATTAGCAGAATTGCGAATAGAAATTGCTTAGCACAGTGGCGGAACAAGCAAGCGGTGGGCCCAGGTGCGACAAAATGCTTTGGGCCCCCCCCCCCATCCAAGTCCACCCCGGGGGCAGTGCGCGCCTTAGGCGCGCGCAAAAATACATAGTGGCGTGGCTTCGTGGGGAAGGGGTGTGGCCACAAAATAATACCAACACAGTAGTCTCCATTATTCAAATTACGCCGCACAGTAGCACCACTACACCAGGTAGAGACCCTTTTACACCTTACAGCGAACAGATTCCTCTTTTTACACATTACAGCAGACAGCGTGCCCTTTTTACACATAACGGCAGACAGCGTGCCCTTTTTACACATAACGGCAGACCGCGTGCCCTTGTTACACATAACGGCAGACCGCGTGCCCTTGTTACACATAACGGCAGACCGCGTGCCCTTGTTACACATTACGGCAGACAGCGTGCCCTTTTTACACATTACGGTAGACAGCGTGCCCTTGTTACACATTACGGCAGACAGCGTGCCCTTGTTACACATTACGGCAGACAGCGTCCCCATTTTTACACATTACGGCAGGCAGATTCCTCCTTTTTACACATAGCAGCAGGCAGATTCCCCATTTTTACACATAGCGTCAGGCAGCCCCCCTTTTTTACACATTACGGCAGGCAGATTCCCCATTTTTACACATAGCGTCGGGCAGATTACCCCTTTTTACACATAACGGCAGACCGCGTGCCCTTGTTACACATTACGGCAGACAGCGTGCCCTTTTTACACATTACGGCAGACAGCGTGCCCTTGTTACACATTACGGCAGACAGCGTCCCCATTTTTACACATTACGGCAGGCAGATTCCCCTTTTTACACATAGTGGCAGGCAGTCCCCCCTTTTTACACATTGCGGCAGGTAGTCCCCCCTTTTTACACATTGCGGCAGGCAGTCCCCCCTTTTTACACAGTGCGGCAGGCAGTCCCCCCTTTTTACACATTGCGGCAGGCAGTCCCCCCTTTTTACACATTGCGGCAGGTAGTCCCCCCTTTTTACACATTGCGGCAGGCAGTCCCCCCTTTTTACACATTGCGGCAGGTAGTCCCCCCTTTTTACACATTGCAGCAGGCAGTCCCCCCTTTTTACACAGTGCGGCAGGTAGTCCCCCCTTTTTACACATTGCGGCAGGCAGGCACAAGAAAGAAAGAAGGAAAGAAAAAGAAAGAAAGAAAGAAAGAAAGAAAGAAAGAAAGAAAGAAAGAAAGAAAGAAAGAAAGAAAGAAAGAAAGAATTATACTTACCCTCAGGCTCCTCGGTGCAGCTGCGTCAGACGACGATTCCCGGGCAGTAGAGAATGAGGAGGAGGGAGCCGGAGGACGGAGCCGCAGCAGCGCTTTGTTACTGGTGGAGGCGCTGCTGCCCCTCTGCTTCCCTATAGGCTGTTCTCGGAAGACAGCCTATAGGGAAGCAGAGGAGCAGCAGCAGCAGCGCCTCCACCAGTAACAAAGCGCTGCTGCGGCTCCGTCCTCCGGCTCCCTCCCCCGTCTGTACCGCTGCTCAGCTCAGCTCCTATCTCCGGGCGGCTGTGCGCTGCGGGCAGCGGTTGCCTGCAGCGCACAGCGGCATGTAATGAGTCAGTTTGACTCATTACATGCTTGGGCCCCTGGACAGAGGCGGGCCCCAGTGCAGTGCACTGCCTGCACTGCCGGTAGTTCCGCCTCTGGCTTAGCAGTTTCTGAGTAGCTCCAGACTTACTCCTACATTGCGATCAGTTCAGTCAGTTTCGTTCCTGGTTTGACGTTCGCCCAGACACTCCCCCGTTTCTTCAGATACTCCCGCAATTTTCCCAGAAACGCCAGCGTTTTTTCGCACACTCCCAGAAAACGGCCAGTTTCCGCCTAGAAACACCCACTTCCTGTCAATCACACTACGATCACCAGAACGATGAAAAAGCTTTGTTATGCCGTGAGTAAAATACCTAACTTTTGTGTAAAATAACTAAAATCGGCAACGAGCGAACAACTCGGAATGACCTGCTAAGTACACAGTCTGGGTAAAAAAGGCAAAAGGTTAGCGATGCGATATGTGCCATGTGTTGCACCACGTTTCATTATGCTTACATGGAGATATGTTACATTTTTTTGTAGAAGGGGTGCAAAGAAAATTTTCACTCTTGGCTCTGCTTGGCACTGGCTGACATCACAGAAGTGTGCGGTCACTGAATATGCTGTGTGGTAGGACAGTGTTTGGGTTCAGGTACAGAACATGGGACCCCCTAGATTAGCATAATTAAACAGCTTCAAACCATCATTAAACTTTTCCAGAACATTAAAACGTGTACCCTCACGGGCTCGCTCTGCTCACCACAGGTTACTATTCCCCATAGATGTCCACGTGGATAGTAAAACTGCTAGCCCAGGCCAGGGCTCCCATGTTCTGACATTGGTGGTAATTCCGAGTTGATCGCTAGCTGCATTTGTTCGCAGCGCAGCGATCAGGCTAAAAAAACAGCAGTTCTGCGCATTCGGTGCAATGCGTACGCGCGACCTACGGGCACAACAAATGATGCCATTTTGCACAGGGTCTAGCGATGCATTTCATTCACACTGGTTGCCGCAGAGTGATTGACATGAAGTGGGCGTTTCTGGGTGGCAACTGACCGTTTTCAGGGAGTGTTCGGGAAAACGCAGGCGTGCCAGGAAAAACGCAAGTGTGGCTGGGCGAACGCTGGGCGGGTGTGTGACGTCAAATCCGGAATTGAATAGTCTAAAGTGATCACAAGCGCTGAGTAGGTTTTGAGCTACTCTGAAACTACACAAACAGTTTTTGCAGGCGCTCTGCAATAAAAACGTTCGTACTTCTGCTAAGCTAAAATACACTCCCAGTGGGCGGCGGCGGCATAGCGTTGCATGGCTGCTAAAAACTGCTAGCGAGCGATCAACTCAGAATGACCCCCATTGAGTCCAGTGTTTGATATCACAGCATGACTTGCTATTATTCCTAGTTATCATGCATTCACTGAAAAAGCTTTGTATTGAGACAGTATTCATAATCAAAGTATGAATTGCTACCTGAGCTGACAACAGGCCGGCCCTGTCTATTTTGTCAGTCCCGGGCCCCACAATTTCTGATGGCAGCCCTGCACACACAGGCTACCCTCTCCTGTATTCTCTCCCCTCACAACCCCCTCCCCATTTGCTGCCCCAGCTACCATAGAAGTGCGTACGGGGTGTGCATTGTGTGCACAGGCACACTCTAATGCCGGCCATTTCAGGGTTGGATTAGTGGGAGGTGACGGGGCGTTGCGGGGCAGATGACAGTAATATGCATGGTGCATATCACTGTCACACACACACACGGCACGTATCACACCTCTCTAATTATGGCCATGTGTACTAATCCGGCCTACTTTGGTGTTGGTTCCGCCTATCATTGATTTGGTGCCACCCACATATGGCCACTTCATGAAATTTTTCCAGGGCCACTTTTAGTTCCCAATCCGCCCCTGGCAGTATGTGTGGCACTACTACTGTTGGTGTTAAGTGTAAGAGGCACTACTACTGTGGACATTTCTTGTGATACCAATACTGTGGGAGCTATGCATAAGGGGCACTACTACTGCAGGCATTATGTGTGGCACTAATACTGTGGGTGTTATGGGTAAGGGGCACTACTACTGTGGACGTTATGTGGAAGGGGCACTACTACTGCAGATGTTATGTGTAAAAGGCGCATTACTGTGGGCATTGTGTATAAGGAGTGTTACTGTGTAGCATAATGTGACTAAGGGGCACTACTGTGTGACATAACATGAATAAGGGGCACTACTGTGTGGTGCAATATAAATCGGGCACCATGTGCGGTGTAATGGGAATAAGATTTTGCTATTGTGTGGCATAATTTGAATTGGGGATAATATTGTGTGACCACGCCCCTTTCTTGGGAGACCAAAACCCTTTTTAGTGGCGCGCGCCTTTGGCACATACTGTCCCTTTATTATGTATGGGAGGGAGGGCGCAAATTTATTGTTTTCAGGGGGGCGCCGAACACCCTAGCACTGGCCCTGTATGCAATAATGTTAATAAACGTTAATAATGTTAATAACAATTAACACAATGATGTTAATACTGTAGTTCTCAAATCCCCCCTTGCCCCACGCAGAATTTATTTTTTCAGCAGATTAGAGGTCTGCTGAAAAATGAAACAAGCGTGTAGGCAGGGCCGGCTCTAGGCATGTTCGAATAGAGCGGCCGCGCAGGGCGCCACCCTTAATGGGCGCCGCCATAGTCGAGGCTGGAGCCGGCCCTGTGCAGCATTGTCCCGGCCTCTGTGACCTCTTGTGTGCGCTGTGCGCGCTGCACGCCGCCGGTGTCTAACGTCAGACGCCGGTGCCGCGCAGCGCGCATAGCGCACACAAGCACCTTGAAGGTCGCCCGTCCGCTCTCACCTGGACCCGGACCCGCACTCGCCCGCCATCCGCCCGCCAGCCATCGGACAGCAGTACTCCTCCCCCTCTCAGCGCCGCAGGTATTGGGGGTGAGGGGGGGAGGCACATTTATGGATGGCACTGTGGGGGCATTTATCTGGCATTGTGGGGGCATATCTGCACTTTGGGGGCATATCTGGCACTGTGGGGGAATTTCTGTATCTGGCACTGTAGGGGCATATCTGGCACTGTGGGGGCATATCTGGCACTGTGGAGGCATATCTGGCACTGTGGGGGCATTTATCTGGCACTGTGGGGGCATTTCTGTATCTGGCACTGTGGGGGCATTTCTGTATCTGGCACTGTGGGGGCATATCTGCACTGTGGGGGCATATCTGCACTGTGGGGGCATTTGTCTGGCACTGTGGGGGCATTTATCTGGCACTGTGGGGGCATTTCTGTATCTGGCACTGTGGGGGCATTTCTGTATCTGGCACTGTGGGAGCATTTCTGTATCTGGCGCTGTAGGGGCATTTATGTATCTGGAACTGTGGGGACGTATCTGGCACTGTGGGGGCATTTATGTATCTGGCACTGTGGGGGCATTTATGTATCTGGCACTGCTGGGGGGCATGTCATGTGTAGCTGGCACGGCTGGGGAGCATATCATGTAGTGTTCCCGCTAGGCGTCTGTGGCTAGGCAATGTGTCTCAGTGCTCTGCCTGGCGAAAAGTGTCTAACGTGCTCTGCCTGGCGCAAAGTGTCTAACGTGCTCTGCCTGGCGCAAAGTGTCTAACGTGCTCTGCCTGGGGCAAAGTGTCTAACGTGCTCTGCCTGGCGCAAAGTGTCTAACGTGCTCTGCCTGGCGCAAAGTGTCTAACGTGCTCTGCCTGGCGCAAAGTGTCTAACGTGCTCTGCCTGGCGCAAAGTGTCTAACGTGCTCTGCCTGGCGCAAAGTGTCTAGCGTGCTCTGCCAGGCGCAAAGTGTCTAACGTGCTCTGCCTGGGGCAAAGTGTCTAACGTGCTCTGCCTGGCGCAAAGTGTCTAGGAGGTTCTACCTGGTGCAATGTGTATTAACTGCACTACTGTGTGGTGTAATGCGAATTGCCACTATTATGTGGCCACGCACCTTTCCCACGAAGCAACGCCCCAAAATTTTAGCTGCGCGCCTTAGGCGCGCACTGTCCATGCTTTACCATGTAGGTAGATGAGCACCAAGCATTACAGTATGTACATTATTTTGCCCTCCTAACTTAAAAATGTGCCCTCCCTGTGATCAGCACCCTGCCCTAAAATGTTCTCGCTCAGGGTACTAGTAGGTCTGGAGCTGGCCCTGCGTGTAGGCGTGGATTGGATGTAGAATCTGCGACCAGTTCTGCATAGGATTGTATAAACAGTCTGATCTACCAAAGAGAAGTGTATACCCAGTTTAAGAAATGCTAACTACAGTCAATAGAATCAGTTCTCTTGTTCTATAATTTTCTATATGTAACCCCTATTTAAGGTAAACTTAGCAATTAGATGACCTGTCTGTAATATATATTATGACTAAATGAATTGTGTGGTAAGAATTGAGATATAAGTATTATTATACATTTACTATCCATGCTTAATTGTTAATTTATATTGTTGTAAGCAGAGATGAGCTATTCAGATTTTAGAAAATCTGAGCCTGCCTAAACTTCCGGTAACCAAGTAAAATCCAAGCCCTATCTTGGGTTTTCCTGCGAGGCTCGGATTCCAAATGGAGTGACGTGCGGTGGGGTGAGGCAGGTGAGACAGTGCCTTTCCTGTCATATTAACATTTGTGCCAGAGTTTTGACTGTATAAAGCATATGAAAAATACAAAGAATATGTTAAAAATATCTTCTTTGTATAATTCTTATCATTTTTGTAGTCAAATCTCTGGAGTAAAAAGTCTATGGCAGGTGAGGCAGTGCCTCACTTGTTTATCTTTTCCACCCATCTCTGATCAAAACCCACCAAATTTCCATGAGTTTATACTGCTGCATCTTTGTTTAATGCCCAGATGAACCCTTTGGCTCATATATTGTGTGTAAATCTGGCTCTGGTACTAACCAGTGCCTCCTGAGAAATTTACCTCACTGCACGTCCCTAAATCATCATCCCGGCATCAGATTCTTGTGGGGTTTGGGATTCAATATTAGGACCCTGTGGCTGTGACTTGACGCCATTTCACTCCACGCTGCTGTATGCTGTGCTCTGCTTACAGAAATATACTAGATATCCATGTATTTTGACTATATTAATAATACTTTGATTTATATATTTCTCAAACGTCCTAGAGGATGCTGGGGACTCCAAAAGGACCATGGGGTATAGACGGATCCGCAGGAGCCTGGGCACACTATAAAGACTTAAACTGGGTGTGAACTGGCTTCTCCCTCTATGCCCCTCCTCCAGACCTCAGTTAGACTTTGTGCCCAGGAGTGATGGGTCACAAACTAGGGGAACTCTCCTGAGTTTCTCTGAAAGACTTTGTGTTAGGTTTTTTATTTTCAGGCAGACCTGCTGGCTACAGGCTCCCTGCATCGTGGGAGTGAGGGGAGAGAAGCAGGACCCACTTCTTCTTAGTTTAAAGGCTCTGCTTCTCGGCTACTGGACACCATTAGCTCATACTTACCGACTTTGTATTTCTCCTCTCCGGGAGAAGCCCGGAGAGGAGACGCTGCAGGTTTCTTCGGGGGGCGGGGCATGACTGTGACATCACTAAGCCCCGCCCCGCATCGGGAAATGTCGCGGGTCCGCGGGAAGGGGGCGGGGCTAAAATGACGCAATTTGCATCATTTTAACCCCTTCTCCACCCGACGGACCCGCGAATGCGGGAGGTTATCTTTCCATCCTGCCCGCATCACTAGGGTGCGAGCAGGATGCGGGAGACCTGCCCACTCTTCCGGGGGTGCGGGGGGCTACCCCAAAAAACGGGAGCCTCCCGCAGCTTCCGGGAGAGTAGGTAAGTATGCATTAGCTCAAGAGGGTTCGATCACTTGGTGCGCCTAGCTGCTTGTTCCCGGAGCCACGCCGTCAATCCCCTCACGAAAGCCAGAAGAAAGAAGCCGGGTGAGTATTAGAAGAAAAGAAGACTTCAGTGACGGCAGAAGACTTCAGTAATGGAGGTAAGCACAGCGGTAGTGCTGCGCTCCATGCTCCCACACACCAAAGTCTCTGGCAGGGTGCAGGGCGCTGGGGGGGAGCGCCCTGGGGGCATGTTACTGACGGTCTATAATGCTGGCGGGGGACATATTACGGTGCCTGGGCACAGCATATGTTCACCCCGCCAGCGTGTCACAGGGGGGAGAGACAGCGGTAGCGCTGCGCTCCCGGCTCCCGCGCTTTCCATCACATGCAGGGTGCAGGGCGCTGGGGGGGAGTGCCCTGGGCAGCATATATTAAAATCAGTACTATCACTGGCGGGGGGACATACTTCGGTGTCCACCCCGCCAGTGCGCCATGAACGGGAGGGAGCAGCAGCGGTAGCACTGCGCTCCTGGCTCCCGCACTCCAACGGGCCTGCAGGGTGCAGGGCGCTGGGGGGGGAGCGCCCTGGGTAACATTTATTAACTGTAATCACTGGCGGGGGGGGACATGCTTCGGCGCCCGCCCCGCCAGTGCGCCGCGTACGGGAGGGAGAGGCAGCGGTAGCGCTGCGCTTTCTGCTCCCGCTCCCCGTCGGCCTCCAGGGTGCAGGGCGCTGGGGGGGAGCGCTCTGACCGGCATTGAGAAAAGGATCCCGGGCGGGGGAACATACCCGGATACCGGGTCTCTTCACCCCGCCGGGAGACCGCAGCGTGCACGCTGCGGTCCATAGCTCCCACACACCAACGGCTTCCGTGGGTGCAGGGCGCAGAAGGGGCGCCCTGGGCTGCGTTGGGACAAAAAGTAAGTATACAAAGGGTTACCCCCTGTATATAGGGTCCCAGCTAGTTTTAGGGGGTTATATATTTATATATTTATATATTTAATTGAGCGGGCTTAAGCGCACCGGGAGGGGGCGGAGCTTAGCCCTCACAGAGGAGTCAGCGCCATTTTCCTCAGGTCCCCACCAGGATAAACTGTATAGTAAGAAGGAGGGGGGGCACAGAGTGTTTAATGCTATATGGGTGTCATATAGCATTATGTTTAATAATGGACGCATAATCCTTGTTGTGATACATAAACTCACTGTTTCCCTGTGTTTGACCCACTATCGGTTAGTCGACATATGTCGACAGGTGTTAGGGCTTTGTCACAAGCTGCTGTGGGGATAACTGTCGGCTTCGCCGACGCTTGGCGGTACTTGATTCAAAAAAATAAAGTATTAGCAGGTAGGTTTTGTGTGCTTGAAAACAAGTCAACGCGCTAGGGGAGACACAGTTGTTGGTGGATCAACGGTTTTTCCGGGGTAGAAAAATTAACAGGCTGTTATGGCCTTGTACCTGTATTGGTATGTATATATATATGTATATATTTATAGGTATATGTGGGGGGGAGTGTTATTGAAATTGTATATGTATACTTCCCTCAGACCCCTCGGGGTTCTAAGATTATTATTATTATTTTTTGCCCGCTTACTACTCCTTGCTGTCGACATTTACTCAGTTTCTGTCGACCATAACGTTCCTGGTAGATCCACATCGGGGGCACGTCAGTACATGGTCATACACATTCACAACACATTGCTGGGACCTGACGGGTCTGGACAATCCACTTGCGTATAGGTTATATCTATATGTATATATATGTAGATATATATTTATATATGCATGGTTAGGATATGTGTTTTATTGTGTATTACATTATGTATATACATGAATGCTAAGATAATGGTATTCTTCTCATGTGCTGATCGCTCTGTTGATTAAGCTCTAGATTGGCCGTGACGAGTTGGTTTTCGATCCTCTCAAGGAGTCCGAATATTATTCTCTTCACAACGCGGAGAGAACATTACGGCAGTCAACTCCTGGTCGGCGCAGAGCCCGGTCGCAAGGGATCATACACAGGAAGCTAAGTGATATTTTATTTCTATACTTTGGCCTTATTTGCATTGCATGCACATGAGGGAGGGTTGTATTCGGGTAGGCATCCGATAGAATTACCCTACCCAGAGTGGGTAAGCTTGCTTATGTTGATTCTACTTATAACTTTGCAGCAGGCTGCCGCGTAACAGCAGGAGGTGTAGCCGGGAAAATGCTGAGGTTGTCTCCGAGAGATACTCGGGGGAGGTATACAGCTGTTTGGTGAGCCCTCTGTTCAGTCACTCTCGGCGGATACACCTGGTAAGTCTACCTTCGGGAGTTAGCCTCCTTCACAACGGTTGGTGTCGTATTCTTTTGTGGTATGTAGTCGTTTTAACCGTTCGATACCGTTCTTTTTTTCCTTTTCTGTGCAGACAGTGGAAGGTTGGAAGGTAAGAGTTCTGCAGCCTTGGTAGGTTCGCAGAAGTGGATGTCGTTTTCTGTTTCCAACACATCCACCACTTGGCGCTGAGTCTATCTGGCTAGTTCCCACTCCGGTGAGCGTTAGTCTAAGAATTTCAGTTAGTCCAGGAATGGACTAAGACTTGTGAGTTATTTATAGAATCAAAAGGGGGAGCTTTCTGAGTTACGGTTGTTCCCCTTACTGGTTTTTCTAATGGATCTTGGCGTTCCTCTCTGGTTGGGGAGGTAGTACGCTACGTCATACAGAGGTGCGTCAGGTTCAGGGCATTGTCCGATTGACCCTGTATAAAGGTGCAAATCGTTGTTTCTCTCTGACTGTTCTTCGACACAGGGATTGGCTCTTGTTCCCACCGACACAGTTGTCGGAGGGGGGTTTCAGAGTAGATACTGCCCGGTTAATGTTCGGGGCTTTTTTCCTGTGGAAAGAGATCTGAGGATACATAGTTGGATCAGATTTGCTCGGACACTCCATCAATATGTTCTGTTACTAAAACAGATGGGTGCGGCCTACGAGGCCTGTTTTGGTGAGCACGTCAACTGCCAGAGTGGCTTTCAAGGGGCCAGTTGAATTTGTGGTCCGCGTTTCACCTGCACATGCACCGGAATATAATCCTAAAGGCCAGGACATCACTCCTGTGGTGTCTGCTCGGTTCGCTCCTTCTAGAGGGATGAAGGTTCGGGATCCAAGGTTGAATCCTGGTATCCGTGCATAACGATCTCTGAGGCTGGAGAGCAGGCCTTGCAAGGGACGTATTTCCAGAGGTTAAGGTTAAGTTGGAAAGATTGTCTGCATTAAGCTTTCTTGATTTAAAAGATATTTTCGACGAACGTACTCTTCGTGTTCGGCCCAGGTTAGTTCTGCCGGATCAATTATCAGCAATGGCGTGAGTAGCCGCTATGACGGAACAAGGCAAAGCGGCAATGGCAGAAGATGCACAGTTTTACCGTGGGGCAAAAAGTCTGGTAGTATTTGTTTCGGTGGTTGGCAAAGTAGAAATAGATTTCCTCTGCTGACGCGATCTCCATCCGGGGAAAAATTCAGTCATCGTCGAGAAGTTTTCACAGACATGACAACTTTTGTGGAGGGTCGCAATGGGTCATGTTGGTGTCTCGCTTCAACGAGAGGCCTCAGGCAAGGGACACCCTCGTGACACCGTGGGTGTTTTTAGTCGGTCTATGTGGCCTCTCCAATTTAAATTTTTCGGAAGGTGATAAACGTAAGAAGAACATAGGTTCAGGCGAGCCTCTCGGATCTGATTTAGCCAAGGAGGTTTTGCTATCCAGTTTTCATGATTTGCTCATGGGAGTTTCCCGCCCTCTTCCTTTACGTGAGGAACTGTTACAACTAGATCAGGGCGTGTATCAAGACTTGCCGCGACTGCGTCTGACGGCGTGGTGGTTGAATGCCATATTCTAAGCCGGAAGGATGTTCTCAGTGAAGCCGTTTCCTCAATGTTTCAGGCTAGGACAGAAGTAACGGCAAAGCCTTTCCGCCGTGGTTGGCGTATTTCTGTGTCTTGGCGTGAATCCAGGATAGTTCCTACGGAAGACTTTCTGCTAGGTCGTTCTTATCCATGCTTATAAGCCATTGTGGATGCAGGCCTACAGTTAGGCTCCATTTCGGGGCAGTATGGCCTTATTATTTACTTTAAAAAAAAAATATTTTGGAAAGTGGTCATGCTATTGGCTTTGGCGTCCGTAAGGTGGGTGTCGGACGTGGTGGGTTTGTCTCACAAGAGCCTTGTTTGATCTTCCAGGTAGACAGAGAGGACTTGTGAACTCGGATTGTAGTTCTACCAAAGTGTGGTTTCTGGGTTTCGCAGAAAACAGTCTGTTTTTGATGCCGGTGGTTCCTTCGGCATTAGTTGATTCAAACTTTTTCGGTGTTACCGGGGATTTGAATATTTAGGTTGCCAATTTGGCTCAGTTTGGAGAAACAGAGGATCTGTTTCTCCGGTATGCTCCCAACATGCTTGGGGCGACTGCAGTATGCTGTCTGTTACATGCTGAATCTGTGATACGATTTGGCATGTTGTTCGATGGTTGGGATTGCCGGGACCGAAGTCGGTGGAAGCCCATTCTAATGGAAAGATGGGCTCTTCTTGGGCGGATGCCCGAGGAGTCTAGGCGGTACAACTTTGCCGAGCGGATTATTGGTCGGGATCAAACGCTTTTGCTATGCTCTACGAGTTTGATACCATGACTGTTGGGGGGACCTTTTTGTTTGCTCATTCCGTGCTGCAAAGTCATCCGCACTCTCCCGCCCGTTTTGGAGCTTTGGTATAAACCCCATGGTCCTTTTGGAGTCCCCAGCATCCTCTAGGACGTATGAGAAAATAGGATTTTGGTACCTACCGGTAAATCCTTTTCTCTTAGTCCGTAGAGGATGCTGGGCGCTCGTCCCAGTGCGTACGGTGTCTGCAGTTAGTGTTTTGGTTACACCCTGGTGGTGTGTCTTCTCTGTCAGGCGGTTGCTACCATTTTTTTCATGCCATGGCATGCAGGGTCTTATTTTTGCTTATGTGGACACACGGTTTGTGTTGCATATTCTCTCAGCATATGGCTGTGTTTTGTTCATGCTGTGGGCTGGTATTCTACTAAATTCCACGTTCTACGGTGTGTTTGAGGTGTGAGCTGGTGGGACACTCACCGTGTTTATAACAATAAATTTTTTCCTCGAAATGTCCAACTCTCCTGGGCACAGTTTTCTAACTGAGGTCTGGAGGAGGGGCATAGAGGGAGGAGCCAGTTCACACCCAGTTTAAGTCTTTATAGTGTGCCCAGGCTCCTGCGGATCCGTCTATACCCCATGGTCCTTTTGGAGTCCCCAGCATCCTCTTCGGACTAAGAGAAAAGGATTTACTGGTAGGTACCAAAATCCTATTATAAACCTTCAAAGGGTGGAATTCAATTGTCATTACCCCCGATCTCCCATCTAAAGTGACGGGAGATCGCAGGGGGCGATATTCTATTGATGTCCCCTTTTGCACTGTTTGCGCCTATTAGTGTTAGGTTTAACTGTGTAAAGTGGCTAAACCTGACTAAACTAATAGGTGCGATCGGGAAAAGGAATAACAGATCACTTTTCACAAATTTCAGCTCACCAACCCCTGGCCGGTGTGAGTTGAAATGTAGATGCCGGCAGCTGATCGTGGCTGAACTGAGCTACATTTGAATATCTCTATTGGGCACCATCTAGTGGCTGCTGGGTAGAAAAACATTTGAATCTCGCCCATAGCATCTATTTATTTTATAGTAATCCTGTATATCTATAATATAGTCCTATAGAAATGCCTACTTCCAAGACGATGGTCATGCAGCAATGAGCAGTAATGTTCAGGTCTAGTGCTCCAAAAATATAGGGGCGTGGCTTCATTGCAAAGGGGCATGGCTACAGAGCTCCCTTTTTTACATTACGGCAGGTAGAGTCCCCTTTTACACAGTATGGCAGGTAGAGTCCTATTTTACACATTACGGCAGGCAGAGTCCCGCTTTTACACAGTACGGCAGGTAGAGTCCTATTTTACACAGTACGGCAGGCAGAGTCCCCATTTTACACAGTACGGCAGGTACCGTAGAGTCCACATTTACACAGTACAACATGTAGATTACTATTTTACACATTACAGCAGGCAGAGTCCCCCTTTTACACAGTACGGCAGATACAGATGGAGGCACACTAGTCGCCTCCCTGTCGCCCACACTGTGTAGCCACATGCCGTGAGTGCACATTTGTGATGGAGCCGCTATAGATAAGAGTGGCTCCTTCTGTAGAGTCATATTTTACATATTATGGCAGGCAGAGTCCCCCTTTTACACAGTACGGCAAGTAGAGTCTGCTTTTACACATTAGGCAGGTAGAGTATCCCTTCTACACATTACGGCAGCAGAGTCCCACTTTTTAAACATTACAGCAACAGAGCCCCCTTTTTTTTTACACATCAGGCAGACAGAGGCAGATGGTATGGTGTGTGTTGTGTGTTGTGTGTATGTGTCACCTGTGTGGGCGATCCGGCAGGCCTTCCAAGCGCAGACACTCATATCCGGGAGCTGGTGGCTGCAGTAGCGCTCCCTCTCCATTGCGCGGCGGTACTCACAGGTGGAATAACGGCACGGGGAGCTGTGTATCACCAAAAGGCACCTGCGGCACTGTTCCCCATCCCTTATAAAGGCGGTGGGGGGAGACTAGTGCCAGTAGTAGGCGGGACTTTCACTAGTGCCTCACTGGATATCCGGGAGCTGGCGGCTGCAGTAGCGCTCCCTCTCCATTGCAGAGGCAGAACTCACAGGTGGAATAACCAAACGGGGAGCTGTGTACCACCAAATGGTGCCTGCGGCACCATTCCCTGTCCCTTACAGAGGTGGCATCGGGAGACAAGTGCCGGCGGCAGGCGGGACTTCCACTAGTACCTCACTGGATATAACAGACGTATGTGGGGGTGTGCTGCCAGATGCTGCGCCTTCAGTGCAGTCGCGCTGTGGGCAAGGCACCATCGACACACACCTAGTTATGGCCCTGTATGGTGGTATATGTAGCCTTAGAATTTGGTGGCAGTCCACCCTGTGTAGCCACTGCACACCTCCCTTGGTGCATTACCTGTCATAAGGTTGTGCCTTTCAAGGTGGGAGCACTACAGCACCAGGGCCAGAATAAGGCAAGGGTGACAGGGGCGACCCTGCATTTTGGATTGTAGGAGTCTCCCTTTGGTAGATTAGCTGTTCAGTAACAGTGGCTGCCGAGGAGCTCCTGCACAGTCATTTATACACAAAGTCCGGCGCTATTGTTGCTGTGAAAGCGCCTGCTGCTATGTCCAGAAGGCTAGGTTCATAGCCTGAAAACAAATATAAAAAAAATTACAAGGAGAGTGCTGGCACATTCACATTAAAAACAGTTATTTTTAATAACACATATAAAATGCATTCACATATACAATACTATCTATTATTTCATAAAACCATTAAGATATGCAATTCTCAAGATATTTCATCCTTTTGTTACCAACCAGAGAATTTAACTGCTTCTAACTATTTATAAGTACATGCAGCTGAACGCTTAACCTAGATGATGTTATCCGGTACTATTGTCCCAATTGTAACTTATTTCATCAGCTTGTTACAATAGTAACTGGTGTCTCAGTTGTAACTTATTTCTTTAGTTTGATGCAATTGTAACTTGTACAGCTGCTTATGAAGCCTCAAATGATTTCTCAAGTTGCAATTCTTAAGCACACAGTTAATTAGAAAGTGGTTTCCAAACAGAATTTATCCATATACTTATGCTGATAAAAAATGCACTTCCAGCTTTATAATAAATTATAATCACCGCTCATAAGACACGTAGGGATGTCTATCCATATATTGGTGTGCAGCTTTACACGTGTTGGTTAATACCTCTCCCGGCTGTCGCTTCCAAATACAGCCTTATCCAGAGTCCACCGTCTAGTGGATAGCAGGTAAATTATCGGATCCTATCCGTGTAGGTAGCTGTCTCTGGCGGCCAACAATCAATTTGGATAGCCAAATCTCCTTTGCAGTATGTACGACAAACGCGTTTCTCCGCTTAGGATTTCAGCTCAGCGGCTTCATCAGTGTCCATAAATGTACTGCAGTTACACGGGGTTTAAATCTCTGCACAGACTGCACAGTCAGTCTCATGGGATAGTGAAGGTAAATCCCGTGAGACAGTGAGTGTAAGCCGCCGCCATCTGCTGCTCAGCCTGCGCTCCCTGCTGCTGCTCTGTAAATGACTGTGTGTGTGTGTGTCTGTGTGTGCGTGTGCACAGACCGGAGGAAGGGGGGGTTTGTTACTAATAATAGTAGAAGTAGGGGCCCCCACAACCTACACTGCCTTGGGCCCACACCAGCCTTAATCCAGCCCTGTACAGCACCACTCCAAGTGCCTAAGGCTGCTCGGAGCTCCTGTACAGCTTGCAGGGTGCATGTCCAGAATGTCCAAAGAACACACCGGCAAGCATTGCAGCAGTGCAGGGACAGTGTGGGTGAATTTCCAGAATGTGCATGTCCTTATCCAGATTTTCAGGCGTGTTACATGTAGTCCCCTGGTCCCCCTGGTATATAAAAAGAAACAAGCTATATGTACAGTAGAATAATAAAAGCAATCATAACCTTAAAAAGACCAAAATTCACGATTCAATTATAAATGACTTCATGTATGCACAAGAATACAAATAGTAAAAGTTGCAATTATAGCGAAGTGGGTCATGAGAATATTTGAGCTGTAAACCAAGGTGCAGCTTTCTTCATAGACAACTCAAAATGAAAACAAAAAACTTTTTTTAATTTTTTTTGTACATATACATGAATATTATTTAAAGATACATATGCCACAATATGGCTTACAGAATAGCAGATAAATTATTAGATCATTGTAAAGAAAATGAATAATCAGGTGGCGATAGTGAATTGCGGTGACCTGTCACTGTTTAACATCAGGTGAAACGTGAGTGTAAGCATGGTCAGGTCAAGAACCATTCCAATGGGGAAGCCAAAAAGGGATGCAACCCCAAAGGGGGCACAGTACGGCTGCTGCTGGGACCCCAGGCTGATCAAGAAGACTGGTGGTTCAACCAAGGCAACATTGACTGCAAGGTGAAAAATACTACTACTCATTACTTTTGTATCTATCTTTTTCTTTCTCTCTATCTTTCTCTCTATATTTCTCTCTCTTTCCCAATATACAGATGTAGCCACGCTCGGGCATACGCATCATGGCAAGCTGCATTATATGCCGTGCTGCGACTAGTCACAGCCGGAGTTCGCCCATAGGAATGAATAGATGAATGTGTGTGTTCGCACAGGCTCATTCTATCGTGGGCACACTAGCTGTCCCATCTGTGTGCGATGCGTAAATACTGTAGATGAGCACAGCTATAGCTGTAGTTCACATCCCAAACATTCCTTCAAGGGTAACATTTTCTAAGAATAGTGTTTGCCTGAGTTTGCAGTCTCAGGAGTGTTTGCCTAATATTTCAGTCATGGAAATGTGCTAAAGGCAAAGGGGTGTTGTATCAAATCAAACTTCCAAACATGAACTATCACGCAAATATGATTAAATACACCACTGACCAAACTTACAAGTACTGTTCATAGGAAACAACACAACATGGAAATTTACCAAAAATAGTGTTTGTAATATAGAAGTTTCAAACAGAACACCTAATCAACAGCATGTTTGCATGTGTTTCAACTTGAATTGAGTGTACACACAATTATCATGCCTACAAAAGGGGCCAAATCAGCTACATATTTCTTTGTGTTTGAAAATGGCAACGTTTGCATCAACAGCTCTCCAGAGTATATGGCTGTGGTGTCAAAGTCGAAAAATATTGCAGTACACACATCACGTACAAACAACACACAGATGGCCTCCGCGCGCGTACTTGTTCTGCTGTGCGTGCACATATTCGCAATTTGCGTATGGTCGCTCCCGCGGTCGTGCGCATCAGCGCGTGGTATGGGTATTTACGGTAGAATCTGTGAACGCATGGAGAGCTATCAAAACACATTACATATTTAACCCAAATAGTGCACAATGTACACATAGTCCCCCTGCACCACACCAGAAAATAACAACAGTTTAAATGTTTTCAGAACAAAGGGATTCACCTTTACAGGATAAGAGGGGACAGACTAAGGTTATAAGGTGGTGTTTGGTATCCAGCTGTAAGGTATTTTAAGGGTAACATTCCGGTGTTGGTCTGCGGAAGATCGCATGTTCCTGTGGATAGTTATGTGCAGAAGCAGAATATAGATATATATAGAATATAGATATAAACTGTATTTACTGTATATTATGAATGCGGCGGGAATCCAGAGGAGACCACCAACAAGAGCAGTTGGGAAAGACATCGCCTACCTTTTAAAATCGACCTATGACCTCTCCTGTACTGTAAAAGTGCATTCCTGTGTCCAATGGACAAAGGGATTACAGTATCCATTGTATTGCTTTTGGAAGAATTGTATAAATAAAGCCTGCTGCAGCCTGGCCTGGCACAAGACTCACAAAGTTATTTATCAGATGACCGGGGTATGTACATAGACTGTAGCCATTATTCTGTTATATTATCTTGTATTGTAGTGTATAATTTGTATTGTAAACCCCCTTTCAGAAATAATCAACTGTGGTGTCGGAACCCAGTGGTTTAACTACAAATCGGTGTTGTGTCTTCCTTTTCCTGCTAAGGTTTAAGAGTGTATTAGTAACGCATCGCATTGCTGTATAAGGTTTAAAGTGTATCTCTGGGTGTGTGCGCGCTGTGTGACTTTGTACCCCCAGTGCAGCGTTTGTACGCTAAGTCTGTACAGTGATACGGGACTCCATACGCAAACAGTGTATAAAGTACGTAGCGTGTGTATTAAGTATAGCGGCCGCAGCGGCTAAAGGTTTAAAGTGTATTTAAGGTGTGTTTAAGGTATAGCTTTCTTTCCTGTAAGATAATCGACATTATCAATTGGGGGCTCTCCGGTTTTCCACATTTTTACTGCCTAACAGGTCACAGCAGACTTCATCTATCAGCATAAGGGTGGACAGGTATCCTACGTATCCTTTTCTTGGTCGGTGGAGGCACTGAAAACCCTACTTAATTGCTGATTAGATGGTGTCTGCTCTGTATGGTTTGTAGAGATGCTGGTAGAACTCGTAAGATAAACAAAAAAAAAAGCTATTTAAAATCTGTGAATTTATTTTTTGGTGCCAAATGCGTACACAACAAAAGCATACACCCATACTCTTTGTACACCCGCTCACATTGTTGCCATAGGACTGATTGCTAGATTCATAATATAAATATTAAAGGAAGTAAGTGTAAAACACAAACACAGTCTGGCCTAGTTATAAGAGTTTATACAGAAAAGAAACTGTGTGGCGTGTTAAGTGAGCGATTATAGTTAATATTGCTCACATTTATAGAAATTGTGTGAGTTGTTTTATTGCGTCCGCATATTAGTACACGTGGTACGGAACGTGAGGACAGCGTACACAAAACGTGCACGTGTGGCAAGGCCGCACACGTGGCATAGAGGTACGCACGGTTGCGTAATTACGCAAGCTTGTGTAGTGTTGTGTGCGCATAATAAAACCACACGATAGTTCGTTTAGTTTAAAGGTGGGACAGTAGCCACGCTACAATAGCACAAGATTGCCCAGTTTCCAAAGTTTAGTATAAAACTCTTATTTACTGTATTGCCTCTGGGAGTAAAACTGCTTGTCTGAATGAATGATAATTTTCTGTACAGAAAAACCAAAGTGTATTTGAGTGAGCGAACGTAGGAGCGAGTGGAAATTTGAACCCCGGAATTTGGAATCTCGGTGTGTGGTACATCAAGTGAGTGGAGACTTGGTGGCATGAGGCGGCTGACTCACGTTAGTATAAGGTTTAAAACGCAAATCGTGAGGTGATTTTTGTAGCGGAGCGTGATAGTGCATTGTATTGCGAAGTATTTGAAATAAAAAGGTTTTTTTGGTATTACGCTCAGGACTGAGGGTCCCAGTTTGTACAACGACCCGTGATCGTACGGCAGATAGGTAACAAGTACCTATACGCTGTGCGATTGGACCGCGCATTTGTGGATGCGATATATATAGCGCAACTGGATACCCCTTTACGTGCTTTGCGTAAAATCGCGGTAGCATTAGCACTGTATAGAGCATAAGCAATTGTGATTTGTGTATAAGTGTATAGGGAGTTTTTGCTGGTCTCTCTCAGGAAAATCTCCAGCGGTGTATATTCACTGGAATACGTAAGTCACTCCTAAACACTTCCAGTGAATAGAAATCAGATAGGGATCTCACTGGGTACGCAGTGGTCATTCTTGGAGTGAGTCGTGGTATCCGGCAGAGAAGGAGTGGGTGAAAGCGCTCTAAGAACTTTCACCGTCTATTCGGTGTGCATTGGGGATTGCGTAATAATGAAAAAGTCAGCGATGGGATCCAATTGCACAAGCGGTGGACGTTTAGCCAGGGTTCAGGTTGAGGTGCCGCGGCCCAAGGGGTCAGCGAGGTTTGTTATGTGTGGTAAATATGGATCACGCACTGAAGACTTTTTGTCTGAATGGGTACGTATGACTGACAAAGATAGGGTACCATTCCCTAAAGTGGTCAGTTTTGAACCAGAGGTATTGCAGAATTTAAGGATAAGGATATGTTTAATGAAATCTAGAAAACAAAGAATTAGACATACAGATTGTTTAAATTTATGGCAACAAGAGGGGGATATACAAAGAGAATTAGCTCGCGCAGCAGGTTCCAAACCTAGCGGGAAAATAATGGCGACAGCACCACCACCACAGTATATTGTGGGGGAGAAAGTGGCTACAGACAATGGCACATTGGTACAAGATAAGAGTGTAATTGATAAATGTACTAATGCTAACCCTTGCCAGTTGTATCCCATTTTAAATTTTCCCCAGGACTGCGAGCAGGTAGATGAGCCCAGTACGATATCGGCACTCTCTCTAGCAGCCACCATACAAGACACTCAGGTGAGCACGGCCCAACTAACAAGAGCAGTAGTCAGGCCCCCTAGCGGAGGGATAAGTGAGGTCGTGTCCACAGGTAAGTACGGTACCGTACATTATGCAGAAACCATAGCACCCCACATTGTAGAATCAAACCAGAATGATGTAATTGAATTAAATCCTGTCAGGGTGATTGCAGTCCCCAATGGGAAGACTGACGCTCAGGGAGTCACTCCCATCAGGAACATTGCCATGCATTGTCCCTGGTCCCGGACAGAATTAAGGTCAATTATGTCAGAATTTCCTGATCCCAGGAAAGATCTAGTCGCATGCCAGTGGTTCATTAAAGAGTTAGGTAACGCCACCGAACCCACCAACAAAGATTGGCGAACAGTGCTACGAGTATGTTTACCCTCCAATATTGATCCCGCGAAGTTCATAACTGATTGTAAGTTAGACGCAGAGGTACCTCTCACTGAGGAGTACACTCAGGAGATTGTGAGGCAAATAAATCTACAATTAGGAGTATATTTCCCTACTGTTGTCAAATGGAATAAAATATTTTTCATAAGACAAAAGGAAGGTGAAACGGCATCTGAATATTTCCATCGAGCACTGCAGGAAATGGCTAGATATACTGGGATTGAGGACATTAGGGAAAACGCACATCACAGGCAGGTAGCCATTTCTGTATTAATGGACGGGTTGAAGGACACACTGAGGACAAGGGTACAGACCTCTCTACTAAACTGGAGAGGTATCTCAGTGGCTGCATTGAGAGAGTCCGCTATCGAGCATGATAGGAACATCATTAAACACAGGGAGTCACAGGGAGAGAAACTGATGACTGTAAGTATAGGTGCCCTTACCACAAAGCGACATCAGCCGAAACCCCATACCCCTGATGGTAAGTCACGTGAAGCAACATGCTATAATTGTCACAAGGTAGGACATTACGCAAGGGAATGTAGAAATAAAGGTACATATAATGTATACCGACCCCCTAGACCAGGATATGAACCACACTACAATACACATAATTGGGATCAGGGACCGCATAGGAGAAGCTACGAGCCACACGCAGGGTAAACAAGGAGGTACCCACCTAGGAGGGACTGGCAGACCTCTGAAAATTCTCAGCTACCCCCTCACATATTGTAGCTGCCAGCGCGCTGCGGGAGGGTCTCACCACACCATAGGGGTTGGGCCACACCTGTAGTCTGCAGCCAGTGAAGTTGATTGCTAGCCTTGGTAGTGAACTTGAGGTCACGGTTGATGTAGCTGGTATACCATTACCTTTTCTTGTAGATACAGGGGCGGCCAGGTCAGTGTTAAATTCGACTGTAGGTATAAAAACCACGGGTAAAACAATTGTGGCAATGGGAGTAACAGGAACTGTGCAACACTAGAACTGCAGAGATTATGATAGGGCCCTTGCAAACCAAGCATTCTTTTTTGCTGGCTGCAGTGGCTCCAACTAACCTGCTTGGAAGAGATTTATTGTGTAAAATGCGATGTGTCATATACTGTACTCCTGAGGGTGTCTTCTTGGATATACCTGAGAATCACGTTCAGGAAGTACAAGACATATTAGACACCCCTCATAGGCTAAAGTCGCATTCTGCTGTTATAGACAAGTGTCCAGCAAAGGTAGAGGAAATGATCTCACAAATACCAGGTTCCCTTTGGACCAAAGATGGACAAGACACTGGATTGATGGCGAATGTAGCTCCGGTAGTAGTGCAAGTAAAAGACGGTAGGATAGCTCCAAAAATCCCTCAGTATCCTCTGAAGCCAGAGGTAGAATTAGGAGTGTACCCCGTCATAGAGCGGTTGCTACAACAGGGCATACTAGTCAGGACGTCCAGCACTGCCAATAGTGGCAACTGTAAACAACACCATAAAGATATGCAGCGCACTAAATCCTGCAACTTACTTGCCAAGTGTGCCTGGACAGGCACAAAGGGTGGAGGATGAGAATGATGGTGAAGGAGGATTTAGTGCAGATACTGATACGCATGATTGTATGGAATACCTGAATCAGACTTTCACTGCGAGACCTGACATCAGTGACAACCCACTGGAAGGCGTAGACTTTACCTTTTACACTGATGGTAGTTGCCACAGACAGACGGACTCGGGAGACTTGTGTACTGGATACGCAGTTGTAGATGACAGAGGTATCATAGAAGCTGAACCCCTGGGCCCACCGCACTCAGCACAAGTTGCTGAGCTGGTAGCCCTAACCAGAGCGTGTGAATTGGCCAAGGGTAAGTCAGCTAATATATACAGATTCTAGGTATGCCTTTGGAGTGGTGCATGATTTTGGGGCCCTATGGCGCCTCAGAAATATCATGACGGCAGCTGGCCCACCTGTAGCGCATGCGTCCCACATAAAAAGGCTTCTAACAGCGATACAAGAACCAGACAGAGTGGCTGTTATCAAGCGCAAAGCACACACTTACAACCAAGACCCAATCTCACTTGGTAACAGCCGGGCAGACGAAGCTGCTAAATCAGCAGCCAGCACCCCCATACAAACGAACATCACATCACTGATGACATTCAACACAATCAACACACAAAAATTAATTGAAATGCAAAATTTGTGTTCTCCACAGGAAAAGGCGGTCTGGAGGTCAAAGGGGTATGACCAGGAGTCCTCAGGACTCTGAACAGGTGGACACGGTAAGCCAGTGGCCCCCAGAGCATATCTTCCAAGCTTAGCTGAGGCGGCACATGGTCTGACTCATCTGGGTAAAGAGGGTATGTGTAAGCTGGTGAGAGCCTACTGGTGTGCGCCAGGATTCTCTTCTCATGCAGGTAAGAGAGCAATGACATGTCTTACTTGCTTGAGGAAGAATATTGGAAAGTCAATACCAACAGAGCCATCCCATATCCCTCCGATAGACGGCCCTTTTCATGTAATACAAGTTGATTTCATACAGTTACCACCCTGTAGGAATTTAAAATATGTGTTAGTCTGTACTGATGTATTTTCCAACTGGGTAGAAGCGTTCCTGCCGCCACAAATACTGCTACGTTCCCTGCAAAGAAAATTGTGCAGGAATTTGTGTGTAGATATGGTATCCCTAGAATAATTGAAATCGATAGGGGTACCCATTTTACAGGTGAAGTCTTTCAGGTAATGTGCAAACTGATGGGAATTAATAGCAAGCTGCATACTCCGTACCGACCACAGGCGAGTGCGAAGGTGGAGAACAAGCTGGGCAAAGTGATGGCTGAGACTG
Source organism: Pseudophryne corroboree (assembly GCF_028390025.1). Classification (NCBI taxonomy): domain Eukaryota; kingdom Metazoa; phylum Chordata; class Amphibia; order Anura; family Myobatrachidae; genus Pseudophryne; species Pseudophryne corroboree. Next base: position 380,016,531 of record NC_086448.1, read on the forward strand.
GATTGTTGTGGCCAGAAGCTTTACCACTAGTATTGTAAAGCATCAGTACCACTCCCAGGTCCCCCCTTAACCTATCACCCTTTGAGATTCTTTTTGGCTGACAACCTCATGTAATGATAGACCCCCAGGATGATTTGAAATGCAATAACGAAGTGACTGTAAAATATTTGGTTAGGATGAAGGTCGCTGACACGGAGAGAACCCGTGACAAATAGCGGAGTGAAGAGAACATCGTATCACTGAAGTGTCTGTTCTGGGAAGGTTGAGATGGCACCTGAGCGCGGAGAACAACAAGACCAGAGGCGGTTGTCGCACCAGTTTTTATTTTTTTTATTTTCTCCATCTCCCACTACCCTCCTTCTCTCCTTCTCTTTCTCCTCCTTCTTGTTTCCCTTCTCTTCCCTTAACAAGATGGACTTACCCCAAGAGACTGCGTTCCGGGTTTTCCTGTTAATCCTGTTGTTGATCAGGACAGTCTGTTTTGGTGAGGGTCCCAGAGAGGTCGAGAAAGGATCTGGAATGGGTTCTGATGGCGAGGATGGATTTGTAGAATCACACATCACTCGAGCAAAGGCGAGTATCAGAAAGCGCTCTGGTAGTCAGGGAGCTCGGAGGCACTGTGAAGGGTTATTGTCTGAGGAAAATTGCATTTGTAGGAATTGTGAGAACATAGTCGAGGATGGGTGCATCCAGAGATGTCAGTCCAGCCTTAATATCAACATGGACCGTCATCCATTGAGTGATTACCACTCACTAGTGGGTAAGGTCTTGAACCAGACAGAATGCTGGGTGTGCTCACAAGTACCTCAAGGTCAGAGCAAGTCAGGATTAGTACCGTACCCTTTAGCAATAGATGAGGTACTCGAATTACGGGGTGGGAGACCGGTGGACAAGAAATTTAATATTTCTAGGCCCCATAGCTTGAAGCTCCACCAGTATCATGTAGATAGATCCTTATTATGTTTCAATATTTCCAATTACCGAAAACCGGGAAATTGGGAAGTGACGTGGAATAACCAGACAATGACCTTTTCGCACAGAGCTGATAGGATACCCATAGACTCTGAACTTGTACGCCAAATAGCCAACAGTGGAAGGTATTTCCGGTATAGGTATACTCGAGGAAGCAAGACCATGTGGGTTGGAGAAGTATCACCAGGGTACTGTGCTCATATCATCCAGCCCGATACTTGTACTGAGCAGATGGGAGAACTAGGGATTGGGTTTTTCACTTGGAAAGTTTGTAATATGGTAATGTCATATTCTGTCCCCTATGTTCTCCCCGATGATGCCTATTTCATATGTGGGAGGTCCTAAATTATATCACAGCCGTGACGGGTGGGTACTGTGTTACTCTGGCAACTCAATATGGTGTGAAGTGCTGTACATATATCACGAACAGCACTGACGACCCCACGGAGATCATCGATCAAAAGATGGATGATATCTTGCAGTTGAAGTGGGAGTTCCGGAGGAGACACAACCTTACCCTAACGGCTGTGGGTAATGAGCTGACTGGCTGGGTCTCATGGTTGAATCCACGAAATTGGTTCTCAGGATTAGGAGAGTGGGCTCAAAATGTTATAATGAGTGTAGGGAAGTTTCTCCTTTGTATCCTAGGAGTCGTCATAATTATTGGCTTGATATTTAGGTGTGTACGAATTCTTACGTGGCGCAGGCACGGCACAAATTTGATGAGTCTAAGGAGCGAGGGCATTGTTATAGCAGCAGATTTAATTTACGACCCATCCATAGAGACAGTGTTATGATAAGGATTGCAAATGAATTCCATGGCCTGTTTCTTTCACCCGTTTTTCCTTTGTCTCCCCCTCTGCCCAGATACACCCATCCGGAAAAGACATCAGCCCTACCCAAGAATGTTTATGAAAATGTTATGTGAATGTATTTTAGATATGTGTCATATCTTCATCTCTACAACCTTCAGTTAATGACACACATAGTCGACAGGTGATATCCACATATACTAGCACTCACATATGTTCCCCCTCCATGTATCATCAACTAAATGTGCACCCCATTTGTTGGAACAAGAAGCCAAAAAGAGCTCGGTAGTGTTTGTTGGTCCACTTACAGACCCTTAATACGGGATGAGAAGGATTTAATGTATACTTCGCAATACCTCAAAGCTTATGTATAACATATACGGCACGATGATACATGCCCTTCAGACATGGATTCATACATACATGCTTTTTACTATCCCACTAGGTCATACATTTCCTACCTACCACTCTCCCCCGACCATCCAAAACTTCTGTAGATATTGTGTAGATATTTTTCTGTTTAGTGATTAGATAGTGGCAGTTATTGGTGACTGCCAAAGGGTGGACTGTCAAAGTCGAAAAATATTGCAGTACACACATCACGTACAAACAACACATAAATGGCCTCCGCGTGTGTACTTGTTCTGCTGTGCGTGCACATATTCGCAATTTGTGTATGGTCGCTCCCGCGGTCGTGCGCATCAGCGCGTGGTATGGGTATTTACGGTAGAATCTGTGAACGCATGGAGAGCTATCAAAACACATTACATATTTAACCCAAATAGTGCACAATGTACACATAGTCCCCCTGCACCACACCAGAAAATAACAACAGTTTAAATGTTTTCAGAACAAAGGGATTCACCTTTACAGGATAAGAGGGGACAGACTAAGGTTATAAGGTGGTGTTTGGTATCCAGCTGTAGGGTATTTTAAGGGTAACATTCCGGTGTTGGTCTGCGGAAGATCGCATGTTCCTGCGGATAGTTATGTGCAGAAGCAGAATATAGATATAAACTGTATTTACTGTATATTATGTATGCGGCGGGAATCCAGAGGAGACCACCCACAAGAGCAGTTGGGAAAGACATCGCCTACCTTTTAAAATCGACCTATGACCTCTCCTGTACTGTATAAGTGTATTCCTGTGTCCAATGGACAAAGGGATTACAGTATCCATCGTATTGCTTTTGGAAGAATTGTATAAATAAAGCCTGCTGCAGCCTGGCCTGGCACAAGACTCACAAAGTTATCTATCAGATGACCGGGGACCGGCCGGGTTGCGCAAGCGATTCCAATCACGTATGTACATTGACTGTAGCCATTATTCTGTTATATTATCTTGTATTGTAGTGTATAATTTGTATTGTAAACCCCCTTTCAGAAATAATCCACTGTGGTGTTGGAACCCAGTGGTTTAACTACAAATCGGTGTTGTGTCTTCCTTTTCCTGCTAAGGTATAAGAGTGTATTAGTAACGCATTGCATTGCTGTATAAGGTTTAAAGTGTATCTCTGGGTGTGTGCGCGCTGTGTGTACTTTGTACCCCCAGCATGGCGTTTGTACGCTAAGTCCGTACAGTGATACGGGACTCTGTACGCAAACAGTGTATAAAGTATGTAGCGTGTGTATTAAGTATAGCGGCAGCAGCGGCTAAAGGTTTAAAGTGTATTTAAGGTGTGTTTAAGGTATAGCTTTCTTTCCTGTAAGATAATCAACATTGTCAGTGGTATCAGATCCTCTACCACCAGGCTGGTAGTGCCCAGGGGCAAGAAACTGAACAGGCTGAGCAGGTTATGCAGGTATGACAGAGACAGCACATGCCATGTCTTTTTAGGGGGAGTTTGAACCAGAATGCATTTTCTGATAGCGAGGTCATATAGATATTCTAGCTCAATTGTAACAACATATTCCATCTGTATGACCAAGTCAAACTACACTTAGACCCTAGGACAGTGCAAGTATGCTCTGACTCAGGCTGGCATACTGTAAGCTTCTTAGCACTTTCTAGCTGCTGGCAATTTTCAGTCTTTCACTGGTAGATTGCTAGGGATATCACAATCCACCTTTTCCTGGTACCTGAGCCATGTTTGGCAGCATTAAGGCCTCTGATCCGCAAATATATCTGCTTCCCTATCCAGTTGTCACAGTGGCATACAGTAGCATACGCAGGGGGGTTTCTGGGTACCCAGAAACCCCCCCTGATCGTCTGAAATATATATTTTTTTCTTCAGAGATGGAGACAGCTGTGTCTTCATCTCAATTAAAACCGTAACCGTGATCGCATTCGCAGCCGCTAATGCAGGGAGCTCTGGCCGACACTGAGCTCTCTGCACTGGATGTCCGGCCGGAGGAGCGTAGAACAGGAGCTGTTGTGCATGCTCAGCTCCCACATCCTCACATTCTGCTGTGCCGTGGATGCCCATCTCCTCATCTCAGCCCCAGGCATGTGAGCATATGTTTGTATGAATGTAAAGTATGTGTGCGGTACATTATAAAGTATACTGTATGTATGTGTGCAATTTATAAGTGTGTGTATCTGTGTGCATGCAATGTGTGTGTTAGGTATACTACACTATACAGACATTTTTTGGACACAAACCTATAATATATATATATATATATATATTAGTGATGTGCACCGGACATTTTTTGTGTTTTGCTTTTGGATTTGGTTCCACTGCCGTGTTTTGTATTCGGACGCGTTTTGGCAAAACCTCCCTGAAAATTTTTTGTTGGATACTGGTGTGTTTTGGATTCGGGTGTTTTTTTTACAAAAAAACCCTCAAAAACAGCTTAAATCATAGAATTTGGGGGTCATTTTGATCCCATAGTATTATTAACCTCAATAACCATAATTTCCACTCATTTCCAGTCTATTCTGAACACCTCAAACCTCACAATATTATTTTTAGTCCTAAAATTTGCACCGAGGTCGTTGGATGACTAAGCTAAGTGACCCAAGTGGCCGACACAAACACCTAGCCCATCTAGGAGTGGCACTGCAGTGTCAGACAAGATGGCACTTCAAAAAATAGCCCCCAAACAGCACATGATGCAAAGAAAAAAAGGAGGTGCACCAAGGTCGCTGGATGGCTAAGCTAGGCGACCCAAGTGGCCGACACAAACAACTGGCCCATCTAGGAGTGGCACTGCAGTGTCAGACAGGATGGCACTTAAAAAAATAGTCCCCAAACAGAACATGATGCAAAGAAAAAAAGAGGTGCACCAAGGTCGCTGGATGGATAGTATACTTGATGACACAGAGGTAGGTAGAGCAGTGGACTACTGTACCGTACTGCTATATATTATATACTGGTGGTCAGCAAAATTATGCACTGTCCTCCTACTATATATATACGGCGCAAAACTTAAATGCACCACAGGTATGGATGGATAGTATACTTGACGACACAGAGGTAGGTAGAGCAGTGGACTACTGTACCGTACTGCTATATATTATATACTGGTGGTCAGCAAAATTATGCACTGTCCTCCTACTATATATATACTGCGCAAAATTTAAATGCACCACAGGTATGGAATATGGATGGATAGTATACTTGACGACACAGAGGTAGGTAGAGCAGTGGACTACTGTACCGTACTGCTATATATTATATACTGGTGGTCAGCAAAATTATGCACTGTCCTCCTACTATATATATACTGCGCAAAACATAAATGCACCACAGGTATGGAATATGGATGGATAGTATACTTGATGACACAGAGGTAGGTAGAGCAGTAGACTACTGTACCGTACTGCTATATATTATATACTGGTGGTCAGCAAAATTATGCACTGTCCTCCTACTATATATATACTGCGCAAAACTTAAATGCACCACAGGTATGGATGGATAGTATACTTGACGACACAGAGGTGGGTAGAGCAGTGGACTACTGTACCGTACTGCTATATATTATGTACTGGTGGTCAGCAAAATTATGCACTGTCCTCCTACTATATATATACTGCGCAAAACTTAAATGCACCATAGGTATGGAATATGGATGGATAGTATACTTGACGACACAGAGGTAGGTAGAGCAGTGGACTACTGTACCGTACTGCTATATATTATATACTGGTGGTCAGCAAAATTATGCACTGTCCTCCTACTATATATATACTGCGCAAAACTTAAATGCACCACAGGTATGGATGGATAGTATACTTGACGACACAGAGGTAGGTAGAGCAGTGGACTACTGTACCGTATTGCTATATATTATATACTGGTGGTCAGCAAAATTATGCACTGTACTCCTACTATATATATACGGCGCAAAACTTAAATGCACCACAGGTATGGATGGATAGTATACTTGACGACACAGAGGTAGGCAGAGTAGTGGACTACTGTACCGTACTGCTATATATTATATACTGGTGGTCAGCAAAATTATGCACTGTCCTCCTATTATATATATACTGCGCAAAACTTAAATGCACCACAGGTATGGAATATGGATGTATAGTATACTTGATGACACAGAGGTAGGTAGAGCAGTGGACTACTGTACCGTACTGCTATATATTATAGACTGGTGGTCAGCAAAATTATGCACTGTCCTCCTACTATATATATATACTGCGCAAAACTTAAATGCACCACAGGTATGGAATATGGATGGATAGTATACTTGACGACACAGAGGTAGGTAGAGCAGTGGGCTACTGTACCGTACTGCTATATTTAAATACTGGTGGTCAGCAAAATTATGCATTGTCCTCCTACTATATATATACTGCGCAAAACTTAAATGCACCACAGGTATGGATGGATAGTATACTTGACGACACAGAGGTAGGTAGAGCAGTGGACTACTGTACCGTACTGCTATATATTATATACTGGTGGTCCGCAAAATTATGCACTGTCCTCCTACTATATATATACTGCGCAAAACTTAAATGCACCACAGGTATGGATGGATGGATAGTATACTTGACGACACAGAGGTTGGTAGAGCAGTGGACTACTGTACCGTACTGCTATATATTATATACTGGTGGTCAGCAAAATTATGCACTGTCCTCCTACTATATATATACTGCGCAAAACTTAAATGCACCACAGGTATGGAATATAGAGGATAGTATACTTGACGACACAGAGGTAGGTAGAGCAGTGGACTACTGTACCGTACTGCTATATATTATATACTGGTGGTCAGCAAAATTATGCACTGTCCTCCTACTATATAAATATACTGCGCAAAACTTAAATGCACCACAGGTATGGAATATGGATGGATAGTATTCTTGACGGCACAGAGGTAGGTAGAGCAGTGGACTACTGTACTGTACTGCTATATATTATATACTGGTGGTCAGCAAAATTATGCACTGTCCTCCTACTATATATATATATATATATATATATATACTGCGCAAAACTTAAATGCACCAAAGGTATGGAATATGGATGGATAGTATACTTGACGACACAGAGGTAGGTAGAGCAGTGGACTACTGTACCGTACTGCTATATATTATATACTGGTGGTCAGCAAAATTATGCACTGTCCTCCTACTATATATATTCTGCGCAAAACTTAAATGCACCACAGGTATGGATGGATAGTATACTTGACGACACAGAGGTAGGTAGAGCAGTGGACTACTGTACCGTACTGCTATATATTATATACTGGTGGTCAGCAAATTTATGCACTGTCCTCCTACTATATATATACTGCGCAAAACTTAAATGCACCACAGGTATGGATGGATAGTATACTTGACGACACAGAGGTAGGTAGAGCAGTGGACTACTGTACCGTACTGCTATATATTATATACTGGTGGTCAGCAAAATTATGCACTGTCCTCCTACTATATATATCCGGCGCAAAACTTAAATGCACCACAGGTATGGATGGATATTATACTTGACGACACTGAGGTAGGTAGAGCAGTGGACTACTGTACCGTACTGCTATATATTATATACTGGTGGTCAGCAAAATTATGCACAATCCTCCTACTATATATATATATATATATACATACTGCGCAAAACTTAAATGCACCACAGGTATGGAATATGGATGGATAGTATACTTGACGACACATAGGTAGGTAGAGCAGTGGACTACTGTATCGTACTGCTATATATTATATACTGGTGGTCAGCAAAATTATGCACTGTCCTACTATATATATACTGCGCAAAACTTAAATGCACCACAGGTATGGATGGATAGTATACTTGACGACACAGAGGTAGGTAGAGTAGTGGACTACTGTACCGTACTGCTATATATTATATAATGGAGGACAGCAAAATTATGCACTGTCCTCCTACTATATATATACTGCACAAAACTTAAATGCACCACAGGTATGGAATATGGATGGATAGTATACTTGACGACACAGATGTAGGTAGAGCAGTGGACTACTGTACCATACTGCTATATATTATATACTGGTGGTCAGCAAAATTATGCACTGTCCTCCTACTATATATATACTGCGCAAAACTTAAATGCACCACAGGTATTGAAGGATGGATAGTATACTTGACGACACAGAGGTTGGTAGAGCAGTGGACTACTGTACCGTACTGCTATATATTATATACTGCTGGTCAGAAAAATTATGCACTGTCCTCCTACTATATATATACTGCGCAAAACTTAAATGCACCACAGGTATGGAATATGGATGGATAGTATACTTGACGACACAGAGGTAGGTAGAGCAGTGGACTACTGTACCGTACTGCTATATATTATATACTGGTGGTCAGCAAAATTATGCACTGTCCTCCTACTATATATATACTGCGCAAAATTTAAATGCACCACAGGTATGGAATATGGATGGATAGTATACTTGACGACACAGAGGTAGGTAGAGCAGTGGACTACTGTACCGTACTGCTATATATTATATACTGGTGGTCAGCAAAATTATGCACTGTCCTCCTACTATATATATACTGCGCAAAACATAAATGCACCACAGGTATGGAATATGGATGGATAGTATACTTGACGACACAGAGGTAGGTAGAGCAGTAGACTACTGTACCGTACTGCTATATATTATATACTGGTGGTCAGCAAAATTATGCACTGTCCTCCTACTATATATATACTGCGCAAAACTTAAATGCACCACAGGTATGGATGGATAGTATACTTGACGACACATAGGTGGGTAGAGCAGTGGACTACTGTACCGTACTGCTATATATTATGTACTGGTGGTCAGCAAAATTATGCACTGTCCTCCTACTATATATATATACTGCGCAAAACTTAAATGCACCACAGGTATGGAATATGGATGGATAGTATACTTGACGACACAGAGGTAGGTAGAGCAGTGGGCTACTGTACCGTACTGCTATATTTATATACTGGTGGTCAGCAAAATTATGCATTGTCCTCCTACTATATATATACTGCGCAAAACTTAAATGCACCACAGGTATGGATGGATAGTATACTTGACGACACAGAGGTAGGTAGAGCAGTGGACTACTGTACCGTACTGCTATATATTATATACTGGTGGTCCGCAAAATTATGCACTGTCCTCCTACTATATATATACTGCGCAAAACTTAAATGCACCACAGGTATGGATGGATAGTATACTTGATGACACAGAGGTTGGTAGAGCAGTGGACTACTGTACCGTACTGCTATATATTATATACTGGTGGTCAGCAAAATTATGCACTGTCCTCCTACTATATATATACTGCGCAAAACTTAAATGCACAACAGGTATGGAATATAGAGGATAGTATACTTGACGACACAGAGGTAGGTAGAGCAGTGGACTACTGTACCGTACTGCTATATATTATATACTGGTGGTCAGCAAAATTATGCACTGTCCTCCTACTATATATATATATACTGCGCAAAACTTAAATGCACCACAGGTATGGAATATGGATGGATAGTATTCTTGACGGCACAGAGGTAGGTAGAGCAGTGGACTACTGTACCGTACTGCTATATATTATATACTGGTGGTCAGCAAAATTATGCACTGTCCTCCTACTATATATATACTGAGCAAAACTTAAATGTACCACAGGTATGGAATATAGATGGATAGTATACTTGACGACACAGAGGTAGGTAGAGCAGTGGACTACTGTACTGTACTGCTATATATTATATACTGGTGGTCAGCAAAATTATGCACTGTCCTCCTACTATATATATATATATATATATATATATATATATATATATATACATATACTGCGCAAAACTTAAATGCACCAAAGGTATGGAATATGGATGGATAGTATACTTGACGACACAGAGGTAGGTAGAGCAGTGGACTACTGTACCGTACTGCTATATATTATATACTGGTGGTCAGCAAAATTATGCACTGTCCTCCTACTATATATATTCTGCGCAAAACTTAAATGCACCACAGGTATGGATGGATAGTATACTTGACGACACAGAGGTAGGTAGAGCAGTGGACTACTGTACCGTACTGCTATATATTATATACTGGTGGTCAGCAAATTTATGCACTGTCCTCCTACTATATATATACTGCGCAAAACTTAAATGCACCACAGGTATGGATGGATAGTATACTTGACGACACAGAGGTAGGTAGAGCAGTGGACTACTGTACCGTACTGCTATATATTATATACTGGTGATCAGCAAAATTATGCACAATCCTCCTACTATATATATATATATATATATATATATACATACTGCGCAAAACTTAAATGCACCACAGGTATGGAATATGGATGGATAGTATACTTGACGACACATAGGTAGGTAGAGCAGTGGACTACTGTATCGTACTGCTATATATTATATACTGGTGGTCAGCAAAATTATGCACTGTCCTACTATATATATACTGAGCAAAACTTAAATGCACCACAGGTATGGATGGATAGTATACTTGACGACACAGAGGTAGGTAGAGTAGTGGACTACTGTACCGTACTGCTATATATTATATACTGGTGGTCAGCAAAATTATGCACTGTCCTCCTACTATATATATACTGCGCAAAACTTAAATGCACCACAGGTATGGAAGGATGGATAGTATACTTGACGACACAGAGGTTGGTAGAGCAGTGGACTACTGTACCGTACTGCTATATATTATATACTGCTGGTCAGCAAAATTATGCACTGTCCTCCTACTATATATATACTGCGCAAAACTTAAATGCACCACAGGTATGGACTATGGATGGATAGTATACTTGACGACACAGAGGTAGGTAGAGCAGTGGACTACTGTACCGTACTGCTATATATTATATACTGGTGGTCAGCAAAATTATGCACTGTCCTCCTACTATATATATATACTGCGCAAAATTTAAATGCACCACAGGTATGGAATATGGATGGATAGTATACTTGACGACACAGAGGTAGGTAGAGCAGTGGACTACTGTACCGTACTGCTATATATTATATACTGGTGGTCAGCAAAATTATGCACTGTCCTCCTACTATATATATACTGCGCAAAACATAAATGCACCACAGGTATGGAATATGGATGGATAGTATACTTGACGACACAGAGGTAGGTAGAGCAGTAGACTACTGTACCGTACTGCTATATATTATATACTGGTGGTCAGCAAAATTATGCACTGTCCTCCTACTATATATATACTGCGCAAAACTTAAATGCACCACAGGTATGGATGGATAGTATACTTGACGACACATAGGTGGGTAGAGCAGTGGACTACTGTACCGTACTGCTATATATTATGTAATGGTGGTCAGCAAAATTATGCACTGTCCTCCTACTATATATATACTGCGCAAAACTTAAATGCACCACAGGTATGGAATATAGAGGATAGTATACTTGACGACACAGAGGTAGGTAGAGCAGTGGACTACTGTACCGTACTGCTATATATTATATACTGGTGGTCAGCAAAATTATGCACTGTCCTCCTACTATATATATATACTGCGCAAAACTTAAATGCACCACAGGTATGGAATATGGATGGATAGTATTCTTGACGGCACAGAGGTAGGTAGAGCAGTGGACTACTGTACCATACTGCTATATATTATATACTGGTGGTCAGCAAAATTATGCACTGTCCTCCTACTATATATATACTGCGCAAAACTTAAATGTACCACAGGTATGGAATATAGATGGATAGTATACTTGACGACACAGAGGTAGGTAGAGCAGTGGACTACTGTACTGTACTGCTATATATTATATACTGGTGGTCAGCAAAATTATGCACTGTCCTCCTACTATATACATATATATATATATACTGCACAAAACTTAAATGCACCACAGGTATGGAATATGGATGGATAGTATACTTGACGACACAGAGGTAGGTAGAGCAGTGGTCTACTGTACCGTACTGCTATATATTATATACTGATGGTCAGCAAAATTATGCACTGTCCTCCTACTATATATATTCTGCGCAAAACTTAAATACACCACAGGTATGGATGGATAGTATACTTGACGACACAGAGGTAGGTAGAGCAGTGGACTACTGTACCGTACTGCTATATATTATATACTGGTGGTCAGCAAATTTATGCACTGTCCTCCTACTATATATATACTGCGCAAAACTTAAATGCACCACAGGTATGGATGGATAGTATACTTGACGACACAGAGGTAGGTAGAGCAGTGGACTACTGTACCGTACTGCTATATATTATATACTGGTGGTCAGCAAAATTATGCACTGTCCTCCTACTATATATATCCGGCGCAAAACTTAAATGCACCACAGGTATGGATGGATATTATACTTGACGACACAGAGGTAGGTAGAGCAGTGGACTACTGTACCGTACTGCTATATATTATATACTGGTGGTCAGCAAAATTATGCACAATCCTCCTACTATATATATATATATATATATATATATATATACATAATGCGCAAAACTTAAATGCACCACAGGTATGGAATATGGATGGATAGTATACTTGACGACACATAGGTAGGTAGAGCAGTGGACTACTGTATCGTACTGCTATATATTATATACTGGTGGTCAGCAAAATTATGCACTGTCCTACTATATATATACTGCGCAAAACTTAAATGCACCACAGGTATGGATGGATAGTATACTTGACGACACAGAGGTAGGTAGAGCAGTGGACTACTGTACCGTACTGCTATATATTATATAATGGAGACAGCAAAATTATGCACTGTCCTCCTACTATATATATATACTGCGCAAAACTTAAATGCACCACAGGTATGGATGGATAGTATACTTGACGACACAGAGATAGGTAGAGCAGTGGACTACTGTACCGTACTGCTATATATTATATACTGGTGGTCAGCAAAATTATGCACTGTCCTCCTACTATATATATACTGCGCAAAACTTAAATGCACCACAGGTATGGAATATGGATGGATAGTATACTTGACGACACAGATGTAGGTAGAGCAGTGGACTACTGTACCATACTGCTATATATTATATACTGGTGGTCAGCAAAATTATGCACTGTCCTCCTACTATATATATATATACTGCGCAAAACTTAAATGCACCACAGGTATGGATGGATAGTATACTTGACGACACAGAGGTAGGTAGAGCAGTGGACTACTGTACCGTACTGCTATATATTATATACTGGTGGTCAGCAAAATTATGCACTGTCCTCCTACTATATATATACTGCGCAAAACTGAAATGCACCACAGGTATGGATGGATAGTATACTTGACGACACAGAGGTAGGTAGAGCAGCGGACTACTGTACCGTACTGCTATATATTATATACTGGTGGTCAGCAAAATTATGCACTGTCCTCTTACTATATATATACTGCGCAAAACTTAAATGCACCACAGGTATGGATGGATAGTATACTTGACGACACAGAGGTAGGTAGAGCAGTGGACTACTGTACCGTACTGCTATATATTATATACTGGTGGTCAGCAAAATTATGCATTGTCCTCCTACTATATATATACTGCGCAAAACTTAAATGCACCACAGGTATGGAATATGGATGGATAGTATTCTTGACGGCACAGAGGTAGCTAGAGCAGTGGACTACTGTACCATACTGCTATATATTATATATTGGTGGTCAGCAAAATTATGCACTGTCCTCCTACTATATATATACTGCGCAAAACTTAAATGTACCACAGGTATGGAATATAGATGGATAGTATACTTGACGACACAGAGGTAGGTAGAGCAGTGGACTACTGTACTGTACTGTACTGCTATATATTATATACTGGTGGTCAGCAAAATTATGCACTGTCCTCCTACTAAATATATATATATATATATATATATATATACTGCACAAAACTTAAATGCACCAAAGGTATGGAATATGGATGGATAGTATACTTGACGACACAGAGGTAGGTAGAGCAGTGGACTACTGTACCGTACTGCTATATATTATATACTGGTGGTCAGCAAAATTATGCACTGTCCTCCTACTATATATATTCTGCGCAAAACTTAAATGCACCACAGGTAAGGATGGATAGTATACTTGACGACACAGAGGAAGGTAGAGCAGTGGACTTCTGTACCGTACTGCTATATATTATATACTGGTGGTCAGCAAATTTATGCACTGTCCTCCTACTATATATATACTGCGCAAAACTTAAATGCACCACAGGTATGGATGGATAGTATACTTGACGACACAGAGGTAGGTAGAGCAGTGGACTACTGTACCGTACTGCTATATATTATATACTGGTGGTCAGCAAAATTATGCACTGTCCTCCTCCTATATATATCCGACGCAAAACTTAAATGCACCACAGGTATGGATGGATATTATACTTGACGACACATAGGTAGGTAGAGCAGTGGACTACTGTACCGTACTGCTATATATTATATACTGGTGGTCCGCAAAATTATGCACAATCCTCCTACTATATATATATATATATACTGCGCAAAACTTAAATGCACCACAGGTATGGAATATGGATGGATAGTATTCTTGATGACACAGAGGTAGGTAGAGCAGTGGGCTACTGTACCGTACTGCTATATTTATATACTGGTGGTCAGCAAAATTATGCATTGTCCGCCTACTATATATATACTGCGCAAAACTTAAATGTAAGACACAGGTATGGATGGATAGTATACTTGACTACACAGAGGTTGGTAGAGCAGTGGACTACTGTACCGTACTGCTATATATTATATACTGGTGGTCAGCAAAATTATGCACTGTCCTCCTACTATATATATACTACGCAAAACTTTAATGCACCACAGGTATGGAAGATGGATGGATAGTATTCTTGACGGCACAGAGGTAGGTAGAGCAGTGGACTACTGTACCGTACTGCTATATATTATATACTGGTGGTCAGCAAAATTATGCACTGTCCTCCTACTATATATATATACTGCGCAAAGCTTAAATGCACCACAGGTATGGAATATGGATGGATAGTATTCTTGACGGCACAGATTTAGGTAGAGCAGTGGACTACTGTACCGTACTGCTATATATTATATACTGCTGGTCAGCAAAATTATGCACTGTCCTCCTACTATATATATACTGCGCAAAACTTAAATGCACCACAGGTATGGAATATGGATGGATAGTATACTTGACGACACAGAGGTAGGTAGAGCAGTGGACTACTGTACCGTACTGCTATATATTATATACTGGTGGTCAGCAAAATTATGCACTGTCCTCCTACTATATATATACTGCGCAAAACTGAAATGCACCACAGGTATGGATGGATAGTATACATGACGACACGGAGGTAGGTAGAGCAGCGGACTACTGTACCGTACTGCTATATATTATATACTGGTGGTCAGCAAAATTATGCACTGTCCTCCTACTTTATATATACTGCGCAAAACTTAAATGCACCACAGGTATGGATGGACAGTATACTTGATGACACAGAGGTAGGTAGAGCAGTGGACTACTGTACCGTACTGCTATATATTATATACTGGTGGTCAGCAAAATTATGCATTGTCCTCCTACTATATATATACTGCGCAAAACTTAAATGCACCACAGGTATGGGTGGATGGATGGATAGTATACTTGACGACACAGAGGTTGGTAGAGCAGTGGACTACTGTACCGTACTGCTATATATTATATACTAGTGGTCAGCAAAATGATGCACTGTCCTCCTACTATATATATACTGCGCAAAACTTAAATGCACCACAGGTATGGAATATGGATGGATAGTATACTTGACGACACAGAGGTAGGTAGAGCAGTGGACTACTGTACCGTACTGCTATATATTATATACTGGTGGTCAGCAAAATTATGCACTGTCCTCCTACTATATATATATACGGCGCAAAACTTAAATGCACCACAGGTATGGATGGATAGTATACTTGACGACACAGAGGTAGGCAGAGCAGTGGACTACTGTACCGTACCGCTATATATTATATACTGGTGGTCAGCAAAATTATGCACTGTCCTCCTACTATATATATATATATATATATATACTGCGCAAAGCTTAAATGCACCACAGGTATGGAATATGGATGGATAGTATTCTTGACGGCACAGAGGTAGGTAGAGCAGTGGACTACTGTACCGTACTGCTATATATTATATACTGGTGGTCAGCAAAATTATGCACTGTCCTCCTACTATATATATACTGCGCAAAACTTAAATGCACCACAGGTATGGATGGATAGTATACTTGACAACACAGAGGTTGGTAGAGCAGTGGACTACTGTACCATACTGCTATATATTATATACTGGTGGTCATCAAAATTATGCACTGTCCTCCTACTATATATATACTGCGCAAAACTTAAATGCACCACAGGTATGGAATATATAGGATAGTATACTTGACGACACAGAGGTAGGTAGAGCAGTGGACTACTGTACCGTACTGCTATATATTATATACTGGTGGTCAGCAAAATTATGCACTGTCCTCCTACTATATATATATATACTGCGCAAAGCTTAAATGCACCACAGGTATGGAATATGGATGGATAGTATTCTTGACGGCACAGATGTAGGTAGAGCAGTGGACTACTGTACCGTACTGCTATATATTATATACTGGTGGTCAGCAAAATTATGCACTGTCCTCCTACTATATATATACTGCGCAAAACTTAAATGTACCACAGGTATGGAATATAGATGGATAGTATACTTGACGACACAGAGGTAGGTAGAGCAGTGGACTACTGTACTGTACTGCTATATATTATATACTGGTGGTCAGCAAAATTATGCACTGTCCTCCTACTATATATATATATATATATATATATATATACTGCGCAAAACTTAAATGCACCAAAGGTATGGAATATGGATGGATAGTATACTTGACGACACAGAGGTAGGTAGAGCAGTGGACTACTGTACCGTACAGCTATATATTATATACTAGTGGTCAGCAAAATTATGCACTGTCCTCCTACTATATATATTCTGCGCAAAACTTAAATGCACCACAGGTATGGATGGATAGTATACTTGACGACACAGAGGTAGGTAGAGCAGTGGACTACTGTACCGTACTGCTATATATTATATACTGGTGGTCAGCAAATTTATGCACTGTCCTCCTACTTTATATATACTGCGCAAAACTTAAATGCACCACAGGTATGGATGGATAGTATACTTGACGACACAGAGGTAGGTAGAGCAGTGGACTACTGTACCGTACTGCTATATATTATATACTGGTGGTCAGCAAAATTATGCACTGTCCTCCTACTATATATATCCGGCGCAAAACTTAAATGCACCACAGGTATGGATGGATATTATACTTGACGACACAGAGGTAGGTAGAGCAGTGGACTACTGTACCGTACTGCTATATATTATATACTGGTGTTCAGCAAAATTATGCACTGTCCTCCTACTATATATATACTGCGCAAAACTTAAATGCACCACAGGTATGGATTATGGATGGATAGTATACTTGACGACACAGAGGTAGGTAGAGCAGTGGACTACTGTACCGTACTGCTATATATTATATACTGGTGGTCAGCAAAATTATGCACTGTCCTCCTACTATATATATATACTGCGCAAAACTTAAATGTACCACAGGTATGGAATATGGATGGATAGTATACTTGACGACACAGAGGTAGGTAGAGCAGTGGACTACTGTACCGTACTGCTATATATTATATACTGGTGGTCAGCAAAATTATGCACAATCCTCCTACTATATATATATATATATATATATATATATACATACTGCGCAAAACTTAAATGCACCACAGGTATGGAATATGGATGGATAGTATACTTGACGACACATAGGTAGGTAGAGCAGTGGACTACTGTATCGTACTGCTATATATTATATACTGGTGGTCAGCAAAATTATGCACTGTCCTACTATATATATACTGCGCAAAACTTAAATGCACCACAGGTATGGATGGATAGTATACTTGACGACACAGAGGTAGATAGAGCAGTGGACTACTGTACCATACTGCTATATATTATATACTGGTGGTCAGCAAAATTATGCACTGTCCTCCTACTATATATATACTGCGCAAAACTTAAATGCACCACAGGTATGGAAGGATGGATTGTATACTTGACGACACAGAGGTTGGTAGAGCAGTGGACTACTGTACCGTACTGCTATATATTATATACTGCTGGTCAGCAAAATTATTGATAAAGCTAAATATTTATCTTATATAAAACCCTTTATGAGGTCTAAGAACACTGTACGCTATCTACGTATGAAGTACCGTAAGGGTACGCACGTTGCGTAACAATCGCTTAGCCGTAGTCGAGACGCTCAAGCGTCACGTTCGCTCACGGCCAAGAGATCACAGGCAGGCACGCTGTTGGCTGCTGACTAACGTAATGATTCGCTATAGCGTAACGGAAGCTGTATCGGGAGCGGGCTGCTCGAGCGATACAGACGCTCACGAGAATACTCTGTTGGTATCGGGCACACTTATAGGTGAGCGACTACCGTAATGCTACGCTATCAGCGTAGCGGACGCTCGAGACCACGAGGAGATCACGACCGGCGCTGACGCTCACAATGTTAAACCTTTATTTCTAAACCATAAACAATGTAATATGCTGTAAAACCTTTGTGTAGAGATAGGGTGTAGATGCAACCTAGTGTAACCTTATTAACTTAAAAGCTGTTTGAGCGTCACCGACGCTCTGAGAATACTAAACACTATAAGAAATACACAGATACCTGGGCTTAGGGTCCAACGCCTAATATATATATATTTTGAATGATATACTTGCAAAAGAATTAATACAAATACAAATCATACACTACAATATAACATAGACTACCTAACCAGATAACTACACAGGAAATATAATACAATTACTATTTAAGAGAAAATAAGAGAGAAAGAGGAGAGAGAGAAAGAGAGAAATTGGCCCACAATAACAAGAAGATCAATATAGTTGCGGAGAAACACTTACGCACAAGGGGAAACGATCGCATGCGCCTCGATATCCAGCTCCCGATTATCAGCAATGAGAACCGTTGAAGAGAGTGAACTGGATATGGTCGGCCTGCCTATTTATGCCCCACACACAATGCAATTCAATGGTCCCTACAATCTCATTGTTCATTGGACACAGGAATTCGGCTTCGCATTATAACAAAAGGTCATAGGTTGATTCATACAGGTGGGCTGTGACTGCTTCCAACTGTTCAGGTGGGTGGGATACTGGGTTTCCCGCCGCATGACTAAATAAGAACAAATAATAGTAAATGGACATAAACTTCTTATGTCCATAACTATTCGCACGAGCGATTAATCCGCTCCAAACCAACACTGGAATATTGCTATTTAAATACTCTTCCGATGGGTACCAAACACCACTGTATGACCCCTGTTAGACCCTTCGTACAATACAAAGAGGGATCTCTCTGTTCAGGAACATGCTATGTTAACTAAACTTTCAGAATCTATCAAAGGGACCATGATCTACAAAATAAATTATATAGTGAAAATAAGTAACGATTGAGTCGCACGCTACGATCACATAAACTCTACCGTAAATACGCATACCGTGCGCCTGCGGGTGCCCGCGACTGTGAGTATGCGCACGTACGGGAGAGCGCACGCATGCGCAGCACGGACCTGTGTGAGGTGCAAATATGGTAGTGTGCATAGAGATATTTTTCTGACTTTGACAGTCCACCCTTTGGCAGTCAATAATAACTGCCACCTTCTAAAACATTTCAAAAGAGAAAAATATATGTCAGGGGTTAATACATTTACATGGTTGGGTAGGGGAGGAGAGGAGAAGGTAGGAAAAGGGTATGACCTAGTGAGATAGCAGAAGCATGTGTGTATGAATCTGTGTTTGGGGGTCATGTATCATCATGCCGTACGTGTTTTAAATCAAGCTTCGAGGTATTGCGAAGTATACATTTGAATTCCTTCTTATCCCGTGGTACGGGTCTGTGGATGGGCTGTCAAACTTTACCGAGCTCTTTTCGGCGTTGGTTGTAACAAAATGGGGGAGCACATTTTAGTTGATGATACATGAATGGGGGAGATATGTGATTGCTGATATCTGTGCCTGTATTCCCTATCGACTATGTGTGTCATTACCTGAGGGTTGTAGAAATGAAGAAAAGACATAATTACGGTAAATGCGGTGGTATTCTATGTCAGGTAAATGTACATTCGTCGATTGAGGTCTTGTTTGGTGTCTGTTGAATGCAGTCTTCTTTGTGCTTTTGCCCATAAGGTGCGAGCAAAAGCTGTCAATGTCCATAGATTTACAAAAGTGTTGGGCTAGCGTAATTTTAAAATTTCTAGGGAAACTGGGGATCCATGGCATAGTTCATCAAAAATCTGTGTATCAGGTTGTCAAAACTTCTTCTTTAATCCCTCTGTTGTCTGTATATCGGCTCATCAAATTCCTCGTCCAAGTGGGTCTTTTTACCTTGGAGGAAACGGAAAAACAGGTGAAAGAAACGGACCGTAGAAATCGCATTTTCATCACATCATTGTTTCTACATTTGGGTCATAAATCAAGTCCATTGGAACTACAGTTTCCTCACTCCTTAAACTCATTACCTCAGGTAGTACATTTCCAATATAACACAATCCTTCAGAGTTTGGGGCAAGCCGCTCATACGCCTTTCTCCCGCATATGAAATATGCATCATCGGGGAGAACATATGGGACGGAATATGTCATTACCATGTTACACATTTTCCATGTGAACTCTCCTAACCCTAATTCTCCCATCTGTTTAGTACACCTATCAGTTTGTACGATCTGTGCACTGTATCCTAGTGATACCTCTCCAACTCTCGTAATCCTACTTCCTAGGGTATACCTATACCGGAAAGATTTTCCTCTACTGGCTATGTGGCGTATAAGCTCTGTATCTGTAGGCATTCTATCTGCTCTATGCGAAAAGGTCATGGTTTGATTACTCCATGACACTTCCCAATTTCCCGGCTTTCGGGGATTGGAAATGTTAAAACATATGAGGGATCTATCCACATGATATTTGGTGGAGCTTCAAACTAGGAGGACTGGAGATATTAAACCTCCTGTCCACCGGTCTCCCACCCTTTAGCTCAAGTACCTCCCCTACCGTTAAAGGAAATGGTACTAGCCCTGATTTGCTATGACCTTGAGGTACTTGAGAGCATACCCAACAATCTGTTTGATTTAACACACTACCCACTAAGGAGTGATAGTCACTCAATGGATGCCGGTCCATGTGGATATTAAAACTGGATTGGCATTTCTTGATGCACCCATCCTCAACTACATTGTCACAGAGCCTACAGATACAGTTCTCTTTTCAGCTAACAATCCTTAAGAGAAAAATGTTTACAACTAACATGGCTAGATCGTTTCTGGTACTCGCCTTTTGCTTGGTGGTTGTATTGCTATTGGAAATTTACACCTCCGTCTCAGTCATCGGAACCTTTCTGGATCCTTTCTCGACCTCCATGGTACTCTCGCCGGAACAGACTGCTCTGGTCAACATCATGGTCAACAGGAAAATCCATATCACAGTCTCTTTGGGCAAGTCCATCTTACAGGAGGAGAAAAGAAGAAATTTGTAATGGGGGTACAGAAAAAAACAGTTTGAGGGGGAGAGAAACTTGTCACGATAATTAAGTTCTCTAGTCTTGTTGTTCTTCTTGTTCTGCTGTCATCTCAAAGGTGCTGTCTCTCAGTCTTCCAAACGAACATTCCGGTGATGCAATATTCCCTCCAAACCAGCGATCTTTCTGTAAGGAGAAAAAAATCTTGCATTGCCATTTGTCTAACTGAGGTGTGACATACCATCTTTAAAACATGAGTGAGAAGAGGAAAAAAAACAAAAGAGAGAGAGAGAACAATTCATATATGTATATATAACATAACACATCAATAAACACCAGAAAAAGAAAGAAACATTTTTCAACATAAACATTTTCTAAAACATTGTCAGATCATCAGGCTGTCATATCTACATGTCCAATGGTTTCCTTGCGCAGTCCCTCCCCCCCAGCACTTCCACATTCCATTGTCTGTATCTGGCCAGAATACATTGATGCGGATAGGTCATGCTGGGGTTTGGTAGACTTCTGCAAAGACCGAGTATATATGCAATGTTTGAATCCTACCAATAATCGTCAGAGATGGGGAGAGAGAAAAAGAAACATTTCACAGATACATTTACAACGTTTCACCCGGTCATTCCTGTGTCTTCAGGGAATGACCTCCCAATTTATTAACTATAACCTCAGGCTTACCATCAGTCCTAATGATCACCTTTCTTGATTGCACATTATGGGTGTGGCTCAAAATTCTTCCTATATGATCCCTGTTTATAATTGTGTGTGTTTTAATTTTGCTCATTTCTTGGTCTAGGGGGTCTGACTTTATGTGGGTTATTACAGTCGCTGGCATAATGCCCTTCTCTTCTACAATGATAACAAACCCTGGGTTTCCTCCAAGTGTCAATGACCTGAGGTCTTGGTTGATTTGATGCCTCCTCAAACGCTCGGATGCTCATCGCCATCAACCGTTTTCCCTGTGCTTCCCTGATTTCTTGGATATTATGATTATGTCGTTGTCTAGGGGGCTGATGTGACTTTTGTCTACTTCCTGATCTACAATCTCTTGCAAAATGACCTTCCTTCTGGCAATTGTAACAGACTTCCACATTTGAATTTCTCGCAGGGGTTTGGGGCTTATGCTGGAGTGGTCTTGTGGTTAGGGCCTGTATACTTGCGGCCATTAATTTATCACTTTGTGACTCTCTGTATCTGGTGATATTTCGATCAATATCAATAGCGGCCTCTCTTAATGCGGCCACTGAGATATTTCTCCAGTTTGGGTTGGTGGTCTGTACCCTTGTTCTCAATACCTCCTTTAAACCATTCATTAATACCTTAACCGCTATTTCTCTATGCTGTGCGCATGTTTTGATGTCTGTGATCCCAGTGTTCCTAGCCATTACTTGCAGTGCTCGATTGAAATAATTGGAAATACTTTCCCTTTCGTTTTGTCTTATGGAGAAGATTTCATTCCACTTGACAACGGCAGGGAAATATACTTCCAACTGTTGGTTTATCTGCTTAATACATTCCTGATTGTGTTACTCCGTTTGAGGTACTTCTGTGTCTAATTGACAATCAGTAATAAATTTCGCAGGGTCAACACTGGAGGGCAAACATGCCCTCAGCACTGTCCGCCAATCTTTGTTGGTGGGTTCTGTTGAGTTTCCTAGTTCTTTAATGAACCTTTGACATGCGACTAGATTTTTCCTTGGATCAGGAAATTCGGACATAATTGATCTCAATTCGGTCCGGGACCAGGGAATTGCACTGTCCTGGACGGGAATGGTTCCTTGATCGTCAGTCTTCCCATTGGGGACTGTGATCACCCTGACAGGACTAAACTCAATTACATCACCTTGTTTTGGTCTTACAATATGGGGTACATTTGTTTGTGCGTGATATAAAACATTGTACGTACCTGTGGACACGACCTCACCTGACCCTCCGTTAGGGGGTTTGATTATTGCTTTTACCGATTTGGTCGCGTCCACCTGGATGTCTTGTGTGATGGCTGCTGGAAGTGGTGCCGACATCGTGTTGAGTTCACTTTCTTGCTCGTATTCCTGAGGGAAGTTTGACATGGGGTGCAACTTGCACGGGTTAATAGTTGTACATTTAACAGCATTACAATTATCATCGTTATGTTTATTACACTTATTCTTATCATCTATACTACAGTTGCTAAGTGCGTTTTTATTGTTCAACATTGTGCCTTTCTCCGCAACCATAATCCTCTCCATTGCCACATCTCTCCTCCCAAGATGAGAGTCAGGTATGTCAGTTAGCTCTTTTTGCATTTCACTTTCCTGTTGCCATAACTTTAAACATTCATAATGTTTGATCCGTCTCTTTGCTGGTTCAATAAGACCTATCCTTCTCCTTAGATTTAGTAACACTTCTGGGCTAAAGCTACCTATTCTTGGGAATTTCTCCCCGTCATGTACAGTCATTCTTTCCCATTCATCACATAAAACCTCTGTGTGTGAACCGTATTTTTCACACATTACATACCTGGCCGACCCTATTGGTCGGTTTACTAAATCAACCCGAACCGAGGTTGATCGCCCCCTACCTGAACAACTGGCCCCCATAACTTGCAGGTGTTGCTTTTCTTCAGCGAACCCTTACAAAAACCAAGATGTCCGGGGCAGGCTGGCGGTGAAGTTTACCGAGTACTCGCCCACGTTGGCCAGTAACACAATCACTGTATCCAGAGCTGTTGTACCCAACCTAGGGCCCCTGTGAACCTTTATTTACTGGGGCGCGTTCCCCAGCAAGTATCGGTTGTTGGATAGTTCCTGAGTGACCAGCGAACTTCCCTTAAAATAAAAAAAATTACACAAATCACGTTAAAATGTACAAATAGCGTTTATGACCTTCGTACACAAATAGTACCGGTCAGGTTTACTAATGCACACAATTACGTGCGGTACAATCGTTCAGCACATAAGCAACTAATCTTATGTGTGGAGCGACCAGTGGAATCGAAAATTTCGGCTGCGAATTCCTTCAGCCAGAGCTTAATGGCCTATATGGGTTCCGCACCAACCCTTCTTGGTGTTGTGCTACTTGTCTCTATAGCGGACTTCCTTGTCTGCTGTACCTGGACCTCCTGATCTGTTATGCGACCTCCTGGTCTGTTACAGTATGACCTCCTGGTCTGCTACACTCTAATGCTCAAATTTTTTATGTTTAACCAGAGATGCCTCCCTAGCCACCATGCACGTCACTTACATGTATGTACCTTCACGAGAACTCGATACTTTTCTTGTGGTTCAACCTCAAAATTGTATAATTGCAAACACTCACTCACCACATGTACACTTTTGTTTCTATTTCTATTTCTGCGCAGAAATTTTCTTTAAACCAGATGTGTTGTAAATTTGGAGAAGGATCTGTTAATCTAAATTTCGGATATAAAAATAGATTTGCGCTATTTATCGCCTGTTGCGTTACTTACCGCGTTGCGCTATTTATCGCGTTGAAAAAAAATTAACACTTGTGATTTGAGTTACGTGGGCGTACCCGTATGCTCCGTTGCGTAATATACGCTGCGTGCGTCGGCACTTGGATTGCGTACGCAAGTCTCAGTCCTTTGTTAGAGACACGTGTACGCAAAGCAAAGATCCACAGTAACACAATTTATACGTTTATCAATGTAGATGATCCTTTATCATCTACCACGCACCACACTGACTTCGCCTTGTCTCTCAGGCACAGCTGTGTGTTTGTCTATACTTTAACTATATTACCTTTACTCTTAAACTATGAAATAGCGGCAAATCTCTCTTAGCACGTTTATCAACTATAAAACTGGCAAACAGGAGAGTGATATACGAAAATACACGAATGAAAAGAAATGCAGATATGCGTGCGTGTGTACGCAAGACAGAAATAAACAGTTTTAAAAAGACACTATCGTTTTGTTCTTACCTCCGGTTCCCGGATTCCTTCAGCACCCTTTACTAAGAGAAGCAGACGCTTATCCCGACAGCACTACGAGGAATATAACCTCCCGCCCTTTGCTGATGGATAATGTCTGCTGTATCTACCTAGTGCAGATATGTGAAGGACGGGCGAGCCGCCAATTGATAAAGCTAAATATTTATCTTATATAAAACCCTTTATGAGGTCTAAGAACACTGTACGCTATCTACGTATGAAGTACCGTAAGGGTACGCATGTTGCGTAACAATCGCTTAGCCGTAGTCGAGACGCTCAAGCGTCACGTTCGCTCACGGCCAAGAGATCACAGGCAGGCACGCTGTTGGCTGCTGACTAACGTAATGATTCGCTATAGCGTAACGGACGCTGTATCGGGAGCGGGCTGCTCGAGCGATACAGACGCTCACGAGAATACTCTGTTGGTATCGGGCACACTTATAGGTGAGCGACTACCGTAATGCTACGCTATCAGCGTAGCGGACGCTCGAGACCACGAGGAGATCACGACCGGCGCTGACGCTCACAATGTTAAACCTTTATTTCTAAACCATAAACAATGTAATATGCTGTAAAACCTTTGTGTAGAGATAGGGTGTAGATGCAACCTAGTGTAACCTTATTAACTTAAAAGCTGTTTGAGCGTCACCGACGCTCTGAGAATACTAAACACTATAAGAAATACACAGATACCTGGGCTTAGGGTCCAACGCCTAATATATATATATTTTGAATGATATACTTGCAAAAGAATTAATACAAATACAAATCATACACTACAATATAACATAGACTACCTAACCAGATAACTACACAGGAAATATAATACAATTACTATTTAAGAGAAAATAAGAGAGAAAGAGGAGAGAGAGAAAGAGAGAAATTGGCCCACAATAACAAGAAGATCAATATAGTTGCGGAGAAACACTTACGCACAAGGGGAAACGATCGCATGCGCCTCGATATCCAGCTCCCGATTATCAGCAATGAGAACCGTTGAAGAGAGTGAACTGGATATGGTCGGCCTGCCTATTTATGCCCCACACACAATGCAATTCAATGGTCCCTACAATCTCATTGTTCATTGGACACAGGAATTCGGCTTCGCATTATAACAAAAGGTCATAGGTTGATTCATACAGGTGGGCTGTGACTGCTTCCAACTGTTCAGGTGGGTGGGATACTGGGTTTCCCGCCGCATGACTAAATAAGAACAAATAATAGTAAATGGACATAAACTTCTTATGTCCATAACAATTCGCACGAGCGATTAATCCGCTCCAAACCAACACCGGAATATTGCTATTTAAATACTCTTCCGATGGGTACCAAACACCACTGTATGACCCCTGTTAGACCCTTCGTACAATACAAAGAGGGATCTCTCTGTTCAGGAACATGCTATGTTAACTAAACTTTCAGAATCTATCAAAGGGACCATGATCTACAAACTACATTATATAGTGAAAATAAGTAACGATTGAGTCGCACGCTACGATCACATAAACTCTACTGTAAATACGCATACCGTGCGCCTGCGGGTGCCCGCGACTGTGAGTATGCGCACGTACGGGAGAGCGCACGCATGCGCAGCACGGACCTGTGTGAGGTGCAAATATGGTAGTGTGCATAGAGATATTTTTCTGACTTTGACATTATGCACTGTCCTCCTACTATATATATACTGTGCAAAACTGAAATGCACCAAAGGTATGGATGGATAGTATACTTGACGACACAGAGGTAGGTAGAGCAGCGGACTACTGTACCATACTGCTATATATTATATACTGGTGGTCAGCAAAATTATGCACTGTCCTCCTACTATATATATACTGCGCAAAACTTAAATGCACCACAGGTATGGATGGATAGTATACTTGACGACACAGAGGTAGGTAGAGCAGTGGACTACTGTACCGTACTGCTATATATTATATACTGGTGGTCCGCAAAATTATGCACTGTCCTCCTACTATATATATACTGCGCAAAACTTAAATGCACCACAGGTATGGATGGATGGATAGTATACTTGACGACACAGAGGTTGGTAGAGCAGTGGACTACTGTACCGTACTGCTATATATTATATACAGGTGGTCAGCAAAATTATGCACTGTCCTTCTACTGTATATATACTGCGCAAAACTTAAATGCACCACAGGTATGGAATATGGAGGATAGTATACTTGACGACACAGAGGTAGGTAGAACAGTGGACTACTGTACCGTACTGCTATATATTATATACTGGTGGTCAGCAAAATTATGCACTGTCCTCCTACTATATATATATACTGCGCAAAACTTAAATGCACCACAGGTATGGAATACAGATGGATAGTATACTTGATGACACAGAGGTAGGTAGAGCAGTGGACTACTGTACCGTACTGCTATATATTATATACTGGTGGTCAGTAATATTATGCACTGTCCTCCTACTATATATATACTGCACAAAACTTAAATGTACCACAGGTATGGAATATGGATGGATAGTATTATTGACGACACAGAGGTAGGTAGAGCAGTGGACTACTCTACCGTACTGCTATATATTATATACTGGTGGTCAGCAAAATTATGCACTGTCCTCCTACTATATATATACTGCGCAAAACATAAATGCACCACAGGTATGGAATATGGATGGATAGTATACTTGACGACACAGAGGTAGGTAGAGCAGTAGAATACTGTACCGTACTGCTATATATTATATACTGGTGGTCAGCAAAATTATGCACTGTCCTCCTACTATATATATACTGCGCAAAACTTAAATGCACCACAGGTATGGATGGATAGTATACTTGACGACACAGAGGTAGGTAGAGCAGTGGACTACTGTACCGTATTGCTATATATTATATACTGGTGGTCAGCAAAATTATGCACTGTCCTCCTACTATATATATATACGGCGCAAAACTTAAATGCACCACAGGTATGGATGGATAGTATACTTGACGACACAGAGGTAGGCAGAGCAGTGGACTACTGTACCGTACTGCTATATATTATATACTGGTGGTCAGCAAAATTATGCACTGTCCTCCTATTATATATATACTGCGCAAAACTTAAATGCACCACAGGTATGGAATATGGATGTATAGTATACTTGATGACACAGAGGTAGGTAGAGCAGTGGACTACTGTACCGTACTGCTATATATTATATACTGGTGGTCAGCAAAATTATGCACTGTCCTCCTACTATATATATATATACTGAGCAAAACTTAAATGCACCACAGGTATGGAATACGGATGGATAGTATACTTGATGACACAGAGGTAGGTAGAGCAGTGGACTACTGTACCGTACTGCTATATATTATATACTGGTGGTCAGCAATATTATGCACTGTCCTCCTACTATATATATACTGCACAAAACTTAAATGTACCACAGGTATGGAATATGGATGGATAGTATTATTGACGACACAGAGGTAGGTAGAGCAGTGGACTACTCTACCGTACTGCTATATATTATATACTGGTGGTCAGCAAAATGATGCACTGTCCTCCTACTATATATATACTGCGCAAAACATAAATGCACCACAGGTATGGAATATGGATGGATAGTATACTTGACGACACAGAGGTAGGTAGAGCAGTAGAATACTGTACCGTACTGCTATATATTATATACTGGTGGTCAGCAAAATTATGCACTGTCCTCCTACTATATATATACTGCGCAAAACTTAAATGCACCACAGGTATGGATGGATAGTATACTTGACGACACAGAGGTAGGTAGAGCAGTGGACTACTGTACCGTATTGCTATATATTATATACTGGTGGTCAGCAAAATTATGCACTGTCCTCCTACTATATATATATATACGGCGCAAAACTTAAATGCACCACAGGTATGGATGGATAGTATACTTGACGACACAGAGGTAGGCAGAGCAGTGGACTACTGTACCGTACTGCTATATATTATATACTGGTGGTCAGCAAAATTATGCACTGTCCTCCTATTATATATATACTGCGCAAAACTTAAATGCACCACAGGTATGGAATATGGATGTATAGTATACTTGATGACACAGAGGTAGGTAGAGCAGTGGACTACTGTACCGTACTGCTATATATTATATACTGGTGGTCAGCAAAATTATGCACTGTCCTCCTACTATATATATATATATACTGAGCAAAACTTAAATGCACCACAGGTATGGAATATGGATGGATAGTATACTTGATGACACAGAGGTAGGTAGAGCAGTGGGCTACTGTACCGTACTGCTATATTTATATACTGGTGGTCAGCAAAAGTATGCATTGTCCTCCTACTATATATATACTGCGCAAAACTTAAATGCACCACAGGTATGGATGGATAGTATACTTGACGACACAGAGGTAGGTAGAGCAGTGGACTACTGTACCGTACTGCTATATATTATATACTGGTGGTCCGCAAAATTATGCACTGTCCTCCTACTATATATATACTGCGCAAAACCTAAATGCACCACAGGTATGGATGGATAGTATACTTGACGACACAGAGGATGGTAGAGCAGTGGACTACTGTACCATACTGCTATATATTATATACTGGTGGTCATCAAAATTATGCACTGTCCTCCTACTATATATATACTGCGCAAAACTTAAATGCACCACAGGTATGGAATATATAGGATAGTATACTTGACGACACAGAGGTAGGTAGAGCAGTGGACTACTGTACCGTACTGCTATATATTATATACTGGTGGTCAGCTAAATTATGCACTGTCCTCCTACTATATATATATATACTGCGCAAAGCTTAAATGCACCACAGGTATGGAATATGGATGGATAGTATTCTTGACGGCACAGAGGTAGGTAGAGCAGTGGACTACTGTACCGTACTGCTATATATTATATACTGGTGGTCAGCAAAATTATGCACTGTCCTCCTACTATATATATACTGCGCAAAACTTAAATGTACCACAGGTATGGAATATAGATGGATAGTATACTTGACGACACAGAGGTAGGTAGAGCAGTGGACTACTGTACTGTACTGCTATATATTATATACTGGTTGTCAGCAAAATTATGCACTGTCCTCCTACTATATATATATATATATATATATATACTGCGCAAAACGTAAATGCACCAAAGGTATGGAATATGGATGGATAGTATACTTGACGACACAGAGGTAGGTAGAGCAGTGGACTACTGTACCGTACTGCTATATATTATATACTAGTGGTCAGCAAAATTATGCACTGTCCTCCTACTATATATATTCTGCGCAAAACTTAAATGCACCACAGGTATGGATGGATAGTATACTTGACGACACAGAGGTAGGTAGAGCAGTGGACTACTGTACCGTACTGCTATATAATATATACTGGTGGTCAGCAAATTTATGCACTGTCCTCCTACTATATATATACTGCGCAAAACTTAAATGCACCACAGGTATGGATGGATAGTATACTTGACGACACAGAGGTAGGTAGAGCAGTGGACTACTGTACCGTACTGCTATATATTATATACTGGTGGTCAGCAAAATTATGCACTGTCCTTCAACTATATAAATCCGTCGCAAAACTTAAATGCACCACAGGTATGGATGGATATTATACTTGACGACACAGAGGTAGGTAGAGCAGTGGACTACTGTACCGTACTGCTATATATTATATACTGGTGGTCAGCAAAATTATGCACTGTCCTCCTACTATATATATACTGCGCAAAACTTAAATGCACCACAGGTATGGATTATGGATGGATAGTATACTTGACGACACAGAGGTAGGTAGAGCAGTGGACTACTGTACCGTACTGCTATATATTATATACTGGTGGTCAGCAAAATTATGCACTGTCCTCCTACTATATATATATACTGCGCAAAACTTAAATGTACCACAGGTATGGAATATGGATGGATAGTATACTTGACGACACAGAGGTAGGTAGAGCAGTGGACTACTGTACCGTACTGCTATATATTATATACTGGTGGTCAGCAAAATTATGCAAAATCCTCCTACTATATATATATATATATATATATATACATACTGCGCAAAACTTAAATGCACCACAGGTATGGAATATGGATGGATAGTATACTTGACGACACATAGGTAGGTAGAGCAGTGGACTACTGTATCGTACTGCTATATATTATATACTGGTGGTCAGCAAAATTATGCACTGTCCTACTATATATATACTGCGCAAAACTTAAATGCACCACAGGTATGGATGGATAGTATACTTGACGACACAGAGGTAGATAGAGCAGTGGACTACTGTACCATACTGCTATATATTATATACTGGTGGTCAGCAAAATTATGCACTGTCCTCCTACTATATATATTCTGCGCAAAACTTAAATGCACCACAGGTATGGAAGGATGGATAGTATACTTGACGACACAGAGGTTGGTAGAGCAGTGGACTACTGTACCGTACTGCTATATATTATATACTGCTGGTCAGCAAAATTATGCACTGTCCTCCTACTATATATATACTGCGCAAAACTGAAATGCACCAAAGGTATGGATGGATAGTATACTTGACGACACAGAGGTAGGTAGAGCAGCGGACTACTGTACCATACTGCTATATATTATATACTGGTGGTCAGCAAAATTATGCACTGTCCTCCTACTTTATATATACTGCGCAAAACTTAAATGCACCACAGGTATGGATGGATAGTATACTTGACGACACAGAGGTAGGTAGAGCAGTGGACTACTGTACCGTACTGCTATATATTATATACTGGTGGTCCGCAAAATTATGCACTGTCCTCCTACTATATATATACTGCGCAAAACTTAAATGCACCACAGGTATGGATGGATGGATAGTATACTTGACGACACAGAGGTTGGTAGAGCAGTGGACTACTGTACCGTACTGCTATATATTATATACTGGTGGTCAGCAAAATTATGCACTGTCCTTCTACTGTATATATACTGCGCAAAACTTAAATGCACCACAGGTATGGAATATGGAGGATAGTATACTTGATGACACAGAGGTAGGTAGAGCAGTGGACTACTGTACCGTACTGCTATATATTATATACTGGTGGTCAGCAAAATTATGCACTGTCCTCCTACTATATATATACTGCACAAAACTTAAATGTACCACAGGTATGGAATATGGATGGATAGTATTATTGACGACACAGAGGTAGGTAGAGCAGTGGACTACTCTACCGTACTGCTATATATTATATACTGGTGGTCAGCAAAATTATGCACTGTCCTCCTACTATATATATACTGCGCAAAACATAAATGCACCACAGGTATGGAATATGGATGGATAGTATACTTGACGACACAGAGGTAGGTAGAGCAGTAGAATACTGTACCGTACTGCTATATATTATATACTGGTGGTCAGCAAAATTATGCACTGTCCTCCTACTATATATATACTGCGCAAAACTTAAATGCACCACAGGTATGGATGGATAGTATACTTGACGACACAGAGGTAGGTAGAGCAGTGGACTACTGTACCGTATTGCTATATATTATATACTGGTGGTCAGCAAAATTATGCACTGTCCTCCTACTATATATATATACGGCGCAAAACTTAAATGCACCACAGGTATGGATGGATAGTATACTTGACGACACAGAGGTAGGCAGAGCAGTGGACTACTGTACCGTACTGCTATATATTATATACTGGTGGTCAGCAAAATTATGCACTGTCCTCCTATTATATATATACTGCGCAAAACTTAAATGCACCACAGGTATGGAATATGGATGTATAGTATACTTGATGACACAGAGGTAGGTAGAGCAGTGGACTACTGTACCGTACTGCTATATATTATATACTGGAGGTCAGCAAAATTATGCACTGTCCTCCTACTATATATATATACTGAGCAAAACTTAAATGCACCACAGGTATGGAATATGGATGGATAGTATACTTGATGACACAGAGGTAGGTAGAGCAGTGGGCTACTGTACCATACTGCTATATTTATATACTGGTGGTCAGCAAAAGTATGCATTGTCCTCCTACTATATATATACTGCGCAAAACTTAAATGCACCACAGGTATGGATGGATAGTATACTTGACGACACAGAGGTAGGTAGAGCAGTGGACTACAGTACCGTACTGCTATATATTATATACTGGTGGTCAGCAAAATTATGCACTGTCCTCCTACTATATATATACTGCGCAAAACTTAAATGCACCACAGGTATGGATGGATGGATGGATAGTATACTTGACGACACAGAGGTAGGTAGAGCAGTGGACTACTGTACCGTACTGCTATATATTATATACTGGTGGTCAGCAAAATTATGCACTGTCCTCCTACTATATATATACTGCGCAAAACTTAAATGCACCACAGGTATGGATGGATAGTATACTTGACGACACAGAGGTAGGTAGAGCAGTGGACTACTGTACCGTACTGCTATATATTATATACTGGTGGTCAGCAAAATTATGCACTGTCCTCCTACTATATATATCCGGCGCAAAACTTAAATGCACCACAGGTATGGATGGATATTATACTTGACGACACAGAGGTAGGTAGAGCAGTGGACTACTGTACCGTACTGCTATATATTATATACCGGTGGTCAGCAAAATTATGCACTGTCCTCCTACTATATATATACTGCGCAAAACTTAAATGCACCACAGGTATGGATTATGGATGGATAGTATACTTGACAACACAGAGGTAGGTAGAGCAGTGGACTACTGTACCGTACTGCTATATATTATATACTGGTGGTCAGCAAAATTATGCACTGTCCTCCTACTATATATATCCGGCGCAAAACTTAAATGCACCACAGGTATGGATGGATATTATACTTGACGACACAGAGGTAGGTAGAGCAGTGGACTACTGTACCGTACTTCTATATATTATATACTGGTGGTCAGCAAAATTATGCACTGTCCTCCTACTATATATATACTGCGCAAAACTTAAATGCACCACAGGTATGGATTATGGATGGATAGTATACTTGACGACACAGAGGTAGGTAGAGCAGTGGACTACTGTACCGTACTGCTATATATTATATACTGGTGGTCAGCAAAATTATGCACTGTCCTCCTACTATATATATATACTGCGCAAAACTTAAATGTACCACAGGTATGGAATATGGATGGATAGTATACTTGACGACACAGAGGTAGGTAGAGCAGTGGACTACTGTACCGTACTGCTATATATTATATACTGGTGGTCAGCAAAATTATGCACAATCCTCCTACTATATATATATATATATATATATATATACATACTGCTCAAAACTTAAATGCACCACAGGTATGGAATATGGATGGATAGTATACTTGACGACACATACGTAGGTAGAGCAGTGGACTACTGTATCGTACTGCTATATATTATATACTGGTGGTCAGCAAAATTATGCACTGTCCTACTATATATATACTGCGTAAAACCTAAATGCACCACAGGTATGGATGGATAGTATACTTGACGACACAGAGGTAGGTAGAGCAGTGGACTACTGTACCGTACTGCTATATATTATATACTGGTGGTCAGCAAAATTATGCACTGTCCTCCTACTATATATATACTGCGCAAAACTTAAATGCACCACAGGTATGGAAGGATGGATAGTATACTTGACGACACAGAGGTAGATAGAGCAGTGGACTACTGTACCATACTGCTATATATTATATACTGGAGGTCAGCAAAATTATGCACTGTCCTCCTACTATATTTATACTGCGCAAAACTTAAATGCACCACAGGTATGGAAGGATGGATAGTATACTTGACGACACAGAGGTTGGTAGAGCAGTGGACTACTGTACCGTACTGCTATATATTATATACTGCTGGTCAGCAAAATTATGCTCTGTCCTCCTACTATATATATACTGCGCAAAACTGAAATGCACCAAAGGTATGGATGGATAGTATACTTGACGACACAGAGGTAGGTAGAGCAGCGGACTACTGTACCATACTGCTATATATTATATACTGGTGGTCAGCAAAATTATGCACTGTCCTCCTACTATATATATACTGCGCAAAACTTAAAAGCACCACAGGTATGGATGGATAGTATACTTGACGACACAGAGGTAGGTAGAGCAGTGGACTACTGTACCGTACTGCTATATATTATATACTGGTGGTCCGCAAAATTATGCACTGTCCTCCTACTATATATATACTGCGCAAAACTTAAATGCACCACAGGTATGGATGGATGGATGGAAGGATAGTATACTTGACGACACAGAGGTTGGTAGAGCAGTGGACTACTGTACCGTACTGCTATATATTATATACTGGTGGTCAGCAAAATTATGCACTGTCCTCCTACTGTATATATACTGCGTAAAACTTAAATGCACCACAGGTATGGAATATGGAGGATAGTATACTTGACGACACAGAGGTAGGTAGAGCAGTGGACTACTGTACCGTACTGCTATATATTATATACTGGTGGTCAGCAAAATTATGCACTGTCCTCCTACTATATATATATACTGCGCAAAACTTAAATGCACCACAGGTATGGATTATGGATGGATAGTATACTTGACGACACAGAGGTAGGTAGAGCAGTGGACTACTGTACCGTACTGCTATATATTATATACTGGTGGTCAGCAAAATTATGCACTGTCCTCCTACTATTTATATATACTGCGCAAAACTTAAATGTACCACAGGTATGGAATATGGATGGATAGTATACTTGACGACACAGAGGTAGGTAGAGCAGTGGACTACTGTACCGTACTGCTATATATTATATACTGGTGGTCAGCAAAATTATGCACAATCCTCCTACTATATATATATATATATATATATACATACTGCTCAAAACTTAAATGCACCACAGGTATGGAATATGGATGGATAGTATACTTGACGACACATAGGTAGGTAGAGCAGTGGACTACTGTATCGTACTGCTATATATTATATACTGGTGGTCAGCAAAATTATGCACTGTCCTACTATATATATACTGCGCAAAACTTAAATGCACCACAGGTATGGATGGATAGTATACTTGACGACACAGAGGTAGGTAGAGCAGCGGACTACTGTACCATACTGCTATATATTATATACTGGTGGTCAGCAAAATTATGCACTGTCCTCCTACTATATATATACTGCGCAAAACTTAAATGCACCACAGGTATGGATGGATAGTATACTTGACGACACAGAGGTAGGTAGAGCAGTGGACTACTGTACCGTACTGCTATATATTATATACTGGTGGTCCGCAAAATTATGCACTGTCCTCCTACTATATATATACTGCGCAAAACTTAAATGCACCACAGGTATGGATGGATAGTATACTTGACGACACAGAGGTAGGTAGAGCAGTGGACTACTATACCGTACTGCTATATATTATATACTGGTGGTCCGCAAAATTATGCACTGTCCTCCTACTATATATATACTGCGCAAAACTTAAATGCACCACAGGTATGGATGGATGGATGGATAGTATACTTGACGACACAGAGGTTGGTAGAGCAGTGGACTACTGTACCGTACTGCTATATATTATATACTGGTGGTCAGCAAAATTATGCACTGTCCTCCTACTGTATATATACTGCGCAAAACTTAAATGCACCACAGGTATGGAATATGGAGGATAGTATACTTGACGACACAGAGGTAGGTAGAGCAGTGGACTACTGTACCGTACTTCTATATATTATATACTGGTGGTCAGCAAAATTATGCACTGTCCTCCTAATATATATATATACATACTGCGCAAAACTTAAATGCACCACAGGTATGGATTATGGATGGATAGTATACTTGACGACACAGAGGTAGGTAGAGCAGTGGACTACTGTACCGTACTGCTATATATTATATACTGGTGGTCAGCAAAGTTATGCACTGTCCTCCTACTATATATATATACTGCGCAAAACTTAAATGTACCACAGGTATGGAATATGGATGGATAGTATACTTGACGACACAGAGGTAGGTAGAGCAGTGGACTACTGTACCGTACTGCTATATATTATATACTGGTGGTCAGCAAAATTATGCACAATCCTCCTACTATATATATATATATATATATACATACTGCTCAAAACTTAAATGCACCACAGGTATGGAATATGGATGGATAGTATACTTGACGACACAGAGGTAGGTAGAGCAGTGGACTACTGTACCGTACTGCTATATATTATATACTGGTGGTCAGCAAAATTATGCACTGTCCTCCTACTATATATATACTGCGCAAAACTTAAATGCACCACAGGTATGGAAGGCTGGATAGTATACTTCCCGACACAGAGGTAGATAGAGCAGTGGACTACTGTACCATACTGCTATATATTATATACTGGTGGTCAGCAAAATTATGCACTGTCCTCCTACTATATATATACTGCGCAAAACTTAAATGCACCACAGGTATGGAAGGATGGATAGTATACTTGACGACACAGAGGTTGGTAGAGCAGTGGACTACTGTACCGTACTGCTATATATTATATACTGC
The DNA here is from genome assembly GCF_028390025.1 of Pseudophryne corroboree. Classification (NCBI taxonomy): domain Eukaryota; kingdom Metazoa; phylum Chordata; class Amphibia; order Anura; family Myobatrachidae; genus Pseudophryne; species Pseudophryne corroboree. The sequence continues at coordinate 380,055,015 of NC_086448.1, forward strand.
TAGTCAGCAAAATTATGCACTGTCCTCCTACTATATATATACTGCGCAAAACTGAAATGCACCAAAGGTATGGATGGATAGTATACTTGACGACACAGAGGTAGGTAGAGCAGCGGACTACTGTACCATACTGCTATATATTATATACTGGTGGTCAGCAAAATTATGCACTGTCCTCCTACTATATATATACTGCGCAAAACTTAAATGCACCACAGGTATGGATGGATAGTATACTTGACGACACAGAGGTAGGTAGAGCAGTGGACTACTGTACCGTACTGCTATATATTATATACTGGTGGTCCGCAAAATTATGCACTGTCCTCCTACTATATAAATACTGCGCAAAACTTAAATGCACCACAGGTATGGATGGATGGATGGATAGTATACTTGACGACACAGAGGTTGATAGAGCAGTGGACTACTGTACCGTACTGCTATATATTATATACTGGTGGTCAGCAAAATTATGCACTGTCCTCCTACTGTATATATACTGCGCAAAACTTAAATGCACCACAGGTATGGAATATGGAGGATAGTATACTTGACGACACAGAGGTAGGTAGAGCAGTGGACTACTGTACCGTACTGCTATATATTATATACTGGTGGTCAGCAATATTATGCACTGTCCTCCTACTATATATATACTGCACAAAACTTAAATGTACCACAGCTATGGAATATGGATGGATAGTATTATTGACGACACAGAGGTAGGTAGAGCAGTGGACTACTCTAACGTACTGCTATATATTATATACTGGTGGTCAGCAAAATTATGCACTGTCCTCCTACTATATATATACTGCGCAAAACATAAATGCACCACAGGTATGGAATATGGATGGATAGTATACTTGACGACACAGAGGTAGGTAGAGCAGTAGAATACTGTACCGTACTGATATATATTATATACTGGTGGTCAGCAAAATTATGCACTGTCCTCCTACTATATATATACTGCGCAAAACTTAAATGCACCACAGGTATGGATGGATAGTATACTTGACGACACAGAGGTAGGTAGAGCAGTGGACTACTGTACCGTATTGCTATATATTATATACTGGTGGTCAGCAAAATTATGCACAGTCCTCCTACTATATATATATACGGCGCAAAACTTAAATGCACCACAGGTATGGATGGATAGTATACTTGACGACACAGAGGTAGGCAGAGCAGTGGACTACTGTACCGTACTGCTATATATTATATACTGGTGGTCAGCAAAATTATGCACTGTCCTATTATATATATACTGCGCAAAACTTAAATGCACCAGAGGTATGGAATATGGATGTATAGTATACTTGATGACACAGAGGTAGGTAGAGCAGTGGACTACTGTAACGTACTGCTATATATTATATACTGGTGGTCAGCAAAATTATGCACTGTCCTCCTACTATATATATATATATATATACTGAGCAAAACTTAAATGCACCACAGGTATGGAATATGGATGGATAGTATACTTGATGACACAGAGTTAGGTAGAGCAGTGGGCTACTGTACCGTACTGCTATATTTATATACTGGTGGTCAGCAAAAGTATGCATTGTCCTCCTACTATATATATACTGCGCAAAACTTAAATGCACCACAGGTATGGATGGATAGTATACTTGACGACACAGAGGTAGGTAGAGCAGTGGACTACTGTACCGTACTGCTATATATTATATACTGGTGGTCCGCAAAATTATGCACCATCCTCCTACTATATATATACTGCGCAAAACTTAAATGCACCACAGGTATGGATGGATGGATAGTATACTTGACGACACAGAGGTAGGTAGAGCAGTGGACTACTGTACCGTACTGCTATATATTATAGACTGGTGGTCAGCAAAATTATGCACTGTCCTCCTACTATATATATACTGCGCAAAACTTAAATGCACCACAGGTATGGATGGATAGTATACTTGACGACACAGAGGTAGGTGGAGCAGTGGACTACTGTACCGTACTGCTATATATTATATACTGGTGGTCAGCAAAATTATGCACTGTCCTCCTACTATATATATCCGGCGCAAAACTTAAATGCACCACAGGTATGGATGGATATTATACTTGACGACACAGAGGTAGGTAGAGCAGTGGACTACTGTACCGTACTGCTATATATTATATACTGGTGGTCAGCAAAATTATGCACTGTCCTCCTACTATATATATACTGCGCAAAACTTAAATGCACCACAGGTATGGATTATGGATGGATAGTATACTTGACGACACAGAGGTAGGTAGAGCAGTGGACTACTGTACCGTACTGCTATATATTATATACTGGTGGTCAGCAAAATTATGCACTGTCCTCCTACTATATATATTCGGCGCAAAACTTAAATGCACCACAGGTATGGATGGATATTATACTTGACGACACAGAGGTAGGTAGAGCAGTGGACTACTGTACCGTACTTCTATATATTATATACTGGTGGTCAGCAAAATTATGCACTGTCCTCCTACTATATATATACTGCGCAAAACTTAAATGCACCACAGGTATGGATTATGGATGGATAGTATACTTGACGACACAGAGGTAGGTAGAGCAGTGGACTACTGTACCGTACTGCTATATATTATATACTGGTGGTCAGCAAAATTATGCACTGTCCTCCTACTATATATATACTGCGCAAAACTTAAATGCACCACAGGTATGGAATATGGATGGATAGTATACTTGACGACACAGAGGTAGGTAGAGAAGTGGACTACTGTACCGTACTATTATATATTATATACTGGTGGTCAGCAAAATTATGCACAATCCTCTTACTATATATATATATATATATATATATACATACTGCGCAAAACTTAAATGCACCACCGGTATGGAATATGGATGGATAGTATACTTGACGACACATAGGTAGGTAGAGCAGTGGACTACTGTATCGTACTGCTATATATTATATACTGGTGGTCAGCAAAATTATGCACTGTCCTACTATATATATACTGCGCAAAACTTAAATGCACCACAGGTATGGATGGATAGTATACTTGACGACACAGAGGTAGGTAGAGCAGTGGACTACTGTACCGTACTGCTATATATTATATACTGGTGGTCAGCAAAATTATGCACTGTCCTCCTACTATATATATACTGCGCAAAACTTAAATGCACCACAGGTATGGATGGATAGTATACTTGACGACACAGAGGTAGGTAGAGCAGTGGACTACTGTACCGTAATGCTATATATTATATACTGGTGGTCCGCAAAATTATGCACTGTCCTCCTACTATATAAATACTGCGCAAAACTTAAATGCACCACAGGTATGGATGGATGGATGGATAGTATACTTGACGACACAGAGGTTGATAGAGCAGTGGACTACTGTACCGTACTGCTATATATTATATACTGGTGGTCAGCAAAATTATGCACTGTCCTCCTACTGTATATATACTGCGCAAAACTTAAATGCACCACAGGTATGGAATATGGAGGATAGTATACTTGACGACACAGAGGTAGGTAGAGCAGTGGACTACTGTACCGTACTGCTATATATTATATACTGGTGGTCAGCAAAATTATGCACTGTCCTCCTACTATATATATATACTGCGCAAAACTTAAATGCACCACAGGTATGGAATATGGATGGATAGTATACTTGATGACACAGAGGTAGGTAGAGCAGTGGACTACTGTACCATACTGCTATATATTATATACTGGTGGTCAGCAATATTATGCACTGTCCTCCTACTATATATATACTGCACAAAACTTAAATGTACCACAGCTATGGAATATGGATGGATAGTATTATTGACGACACAGAGGTAGGTAGAGCAGTGGACTACTCTAACGTACTGCTATATATTATATACTGGTGGTCAGCAAAATTATGCACTGTCCTCCTACTATATATATACTGCGCAAAACATAAATGCACCACAGGTATGGAATATGGATGGATAGTATACTTGACGACACAGAGGTAGGTAGAGCAGAAGAATACTGTACCGTACTGCTATATATTATATACTGGTGGTCAGCAAAATTATGCACTGTCCTCCTACTATATATATACTGCGCAAAACTTAAATGCACCACAGGTATGGATGGATAGTATACTTGACGACACAGAGGTAGGTAGAGCAGTGGACTACTGTACCGTACTGCTATATATTATATACTGGTGGTCAGCAAAATTATGCACAGTCCTCCTACTATATATATATACGGCGCAAAACTTAAATGCACCACAGGTATGGATGGATAGTATACTTGACGACACAGAGGTAGGCAGAGCAGTGGACTACTGTACCGTACTGCTATATATTATATACTGGTGGTCAGCAAAATTATGCACTGTCCTCCTATTATATATATACTGCGCAAAACTTAAATGCACCAGAGGTATGGAATATGGATGTATAGTATACTTGATGACACAGAGGTAGGTAGAGCAGTGGACTACTGTAACGTACTGCTATATATTATATACTGGTGGTCAGCAAAATTATGCACTGTCCTCCTACTATATATATATATATATATATATACTGAGCAAAACTTAAATGCACCACAGGTATGGAATATGGATGGATAGTATACTTGATGACACAGAGGTAGGTAGAGCAGTGGGCTACTGTACCGTACTGCTATATTTATATACTGGTGGTCAGCAAAAGTATGCATTGTCCTCCTACTATATATATACTGCGCAAAACTTAAATGCACCACAGGTATGGATGGATAGTATACTTGACGACACAGAGGTAGGTAGAGCAGTGGACTACTGTACCGTACTGCTATATATTATATACTGGTGGTCCGCAAAATTATGCACCGTCCTCCTACTATATATATACTGCGCAAAACTTAAATGCACCACAGGTATGGATGGATGGATGGATAGTATACTTGACGACACAGAGGTAGGTAGAGCAGTGGACTACTGTACCGTACTGCTATATATTATAGACTGGTGGTCAGCAAAATTATGCACTGTCCTCCTACTATATATATACTGCGCAAAACTTAAATGCACCACAGGTATGGATGGATAGTATACTTGACGACACAGAGGTAGGTGGAGCAGTGGACTACTGTACCGTACTGCTATATATTATATACTGGTGGTCAGCAAAATTATGCACTGTCCTCCTACTATATATATCCGGCGCAAAACTTAAATGCACCACAGGTATGGATGGATATTATACTTGACGACACAGAGGTAGGTAGAGCAGTGGACTACTGTACCGTACTGCTATATATTATATACTGGTGGTCAGCAAAATTATGCACTGTCCTCCTACTATATATATACTGCGCAAAACTTAAATGCACCACAGGTATGGATTATGGATGGATAGTATACTTGACGACACAGAGGTAGGTAGAGCAGTGGACTACTGTACCGTACTGCTATATATTATATACTGGTGGTCAGCAAAATTATGCACTGTCCTCCTACTATATATATTCGGCGCAAAACTTAAATGCACCACAGGTATGGATGGATATTATACTTGACGACACAGAGGTAGGTAGAGCAGTGGACTACTGTACCGTACTTCTATATATTATATACTGGTGGTCAGCAAAATTATGCACTGTCCTCCTACTATATATATACTGCGCAAAACTTAAATGCACCACAGGTATGGATTATGGATGGATAGTATACTTGACGACACAGAGGTAGGTAGAGCAGTGGACTACTGTACCGTACTGCTATATATTATATACTGGTGGTCAGCAAAATTATGCACTGTCCTCCTACTATATATATACTGCGCAAAACTTAAATGCACCACAGGTATGGAATATGGATGGATAGTATACTTGACGACACAGAGGTAGGTAGAGAAGTGGACTACTGTACCGTACTATTATATATTATATACTGGTGGTCAGCAAAATTATGCACAATCCTCCTAGTATATATATATATATATATATATATATATATACATACTGCGCAAAACTTAAATGCACCACAGGTATGGAATATGGATGGATAGTATACTTGACGACACATAGGTAGGTAGAGCAGTGGACTACTGTATCGTACTGCTATATATTATATACTGGTGGTCAGCAAAATTATGCACTGTCCTACTATATATATACTGCGCAAAACTTAAATGCACCACAGGTATGGATGGATAGTATACTTGACGACACAGAGGTAGGTAGAGCAGTGGACTACTGTACCGTACTGCTATATATTATATACTGGTGGTCAGCAAAATTATGCACTGTCCTCCTACTATATATATCCGGCGCAAAACTTAAATGCACCACAGGTATGGATGGATAGTATACTTGACGACACAGAGGTAGGTAGAGCAGTGGACTACTGTACCGTACTGCTATATATTATATACTGGTGGTCAGCAAAATTATGCACTGTCCTCCTACTATATATATACTGCGCAAAACTTAAATGCACCACAGGTATGGAATATGGATGGATAGTATACTTGACGACACAGAGGTAGGTAGAGCAGTGGACTACTGTACCGTACTGCTATATATTATATACTAGTGGTCAGCAAAATTATGCACTGTCCTCCTACTATATATATACTGCGCAAAACTGAAATGCACCACAGGTATGGATGGATAGTATACTTGACGACACAGAGGTAGGTAGAGCAGCGGACTACTGTACCATACTGCTATATATTATATACTGGTGGTCAGCAAATTTATGCACTGTCCTCCTACTATATATATACTGCGCAAAACTTAAATGCACCACAGGTATGGATGGATAGTATACTTGACGACACAGAGGTAGGTAGAGCAGTGGACTACTGTACCGTTCTGCTATATATTATATACTGGTGGTCAGCAAAATTATGCATTTTCCTCCTACTATATATATACTGCGCAAAACTTAAATGCACCACAGGTATGGATGGATAGTATACTTGACGACACAGAGGTAGGTAGAGCAGTGGACTACTGTACCGTACTGCTATATATTATATACTGGTGGTCCGCAAAATTATGCACTGTCCTCCTACTATATATATACTGCGCAAAACTTAAATGCACCACAGGTATGGATGGATGGATGGATAGTATACTTGACGACACAGAGGTTGGTAGAGCAGTGGACTACTGTACCGTACTGCTATATATTATATACTGGTGGTCAGCAAAATTATGCACTGTCCTCCTACTATATATATACTGCGCAAAACTTAAATGCACCACAGGTATGGAATATGGAGGATAGTATACTTGACGACACAGAGGTAGGTAGAGCAGTGGACTACTGTACCGTACTGCTATATATTATATACTGGTGGTCAGCAAAATTATGCACTGTCCTCCTACTATATATATATATATACTGCACAAAACTTAAATGCACCACAGGTATGGAATATGGATGGATAGTATACTTGATGACACAGAGGTAGGTAGAGCAGTGGACTACTCTACCGTACTGCTATATATTATATACTGGTGGTCAGCAAAATTATGCACTGTCCTTCTACTATATATATACTGCGCAAAACTTAAATGCACCACAGGTATGGATGGATAGTTTACTTGACGACACAGAGGTAGGTAGAGCAGTGGACTACTGTACCATACTGCTATATATTATATACTGGTGGTCAGCAAATTTATGCACTGTCCTCCTACTATATATATACTGCGCAAAACTTAAATGCACCACAGGTATAGATGGATAGTATACTTGACGACACAGAGGTAAGTAGAGCAGTGGACTACTGTACCGTACTGCTATATATTATATACTGGTGGTCAGCAAAATTATGCACTGTCCTCCTACTATATATATCCGGCGCAAAACTTAAATGCACCACAGGTATGGATGGATAGTATACTTGACGACACAGAGGTAGGTAGAGCAGTGGACTACTGTACCGTACTGCTATATATTATATACTGGTGGTCAGCAAAATTATGCACTGTCCTCCTACTATATATATACTGCGCAAAACTTAAATGCACCACAGGTATGGATTATGGATGGATAGTATACTTGACGACACAGAAATAGGTAGAGCAGTAGACTACTGTACCGTACTGCTATATATTATATACTGGTGGTCAGCAACATTATGCACTGTCCTCCTACTATATATATACTGCGCAAAACTTAAATGCACCACAGGTATGGAATATGGAGGATAGTATACTTGACGACACAGAGGTAGGTAGAGCAGTGGACTACTGTACCGTACTGCTATATATTATATACTGGTGGTCAGCAAAATTATGCACTGTCCTCCTACTATATATATATACTGCGCAAAACTTAAATGCACCACAGGTATGGAATATGGATGGATAGTATACTTGATGACACATAGGTAGGTAGAGCAGTGGACTACTGTATCGTACTGCTATATATTATATACTGGTGGTCAGCAAAATTATGCACTGTCCTACTATATATATTCTGCGCAAAACTTAAATGCACCACAGGTATGGATGGATAGTATACTTGATGACACAGAGGTAGGTAGAGCACTGGACTACTGTACCGTACTTCTATATATTATATAATGGAGGTCAGCAAAATTATGCACTGTCCTCCTACTATATATATACTGCACAAAACTTAAATGCACCACAGGTATGGAATAAGGATGGATAGTATACTTGACGACACAGATGTAGGTAGAGCAGTGGACTACTGTACCATACTGCTATATATTATATACTGGTGGTCAGCAAAATTATGCACTGTCCTCCTACTATATATATATATATATACTGCGCAAAACTTAAATGCACCACAGGTATGGATGGATAGTATACTTGACGACACAGAGGTAGGTAGAGCAGTGGACTACTGTACCGTACTGCTATATATTATATACTGGTTGTCAGCAAAATTATGCACTGTCCTCCTACTATATATATATATACTGCGCAAAACTTAAATGTACCACAGGTATGGAATATGGATGGATAGTATACTTGACGACACAGAGGTAGGTAGAGCAGTGGACTACTGTACCGTACTGCTATATATTATATACTGGTGGTCAGCAAAATTATGCACTGTCCTCCTACTATATATATATATAGATACTGCGCAAAACTTAAATGCACCACAGATATGGAATATGGATGGATAGTATACTTGATGACACGTAGGTAGGTAGAGCAGTGGACTACTGTATCGTACTGCTATATATTATATACTGGTGGTCAGCAAAATTATGCACTGTCCTACTATATATATACTGCGCAAAACTTAAATGCACCACAGGTATGGAATATGGATGGATAGTATACTTGACGACACAGATGTAGGTAGAGCAGTGGACTAATGTACCATACTGCTATATATTATATACTGGTGGTCAGCAAAATTATGCACTGTCCTCCTACTATATATATATACTGCGCAAAATTTAAATGCACCACAGGTATGGAATATGGATGGATAGTATACTTGATTGCACAGAGGTAGGTAGAGCAGTGGACTACTGTACCGTACTGCTATATATTATATACTGCTGGTCAGCAAAATTATGCACTGTCCTCCTACTATATATATACTGCGCAAAACTGAAATGCACCAAAGGTATGGATGGATAGTATACTTGACGACACAGAGATAGGTAGAGCAGCGGACTACTGTACCATACTGCTATATATTATATACTGGTGGTCAGCAAAATTATGCACTGTCCTCCTACTATATATATACTGCGCAAAACTTAAATGCACCACAGGTATGGATGGATAGTATACTTGACGACACAGAGGTAGGTAGAGCAGTGGACTACTGTACCGTACTGCTATATATTATATACTGGTGGTCCGCAAAATTATGCACTGTCCTCCTACTATATATATACTGCGCAAAACTTAAATGCACCACAGGTATGGATGGATGGATGGATAGTATACTTGACGACACAGAGGTTGGTAGAGCAGTGGACTACTGTACCGTACTGCTATATATTATATACTGGTGGTCAGCAAAATTATGCACTGTCCTTCTACTGTATATATACTGCGCAAAACTTAAATGCACCACAGGTATGGAATATGGAGGATAGTATACTTGATGACACAGAGGTAGGTAGAGCAGTGGACTACTGTACCGTACTGCTATATATTATATACTGGTGGTCAGCAATATTCTGCACTGTCCTCCTACTATATATATACTGCACAAAACTTAAATGTACCACAGGTATGGAATATGGATGGATAGTATTATTGACGACACAGAGGTAGGTAGAGCAGTGGACTACTCTACCGTACTGCTATATATTATATACTGGTGGTCAGCAAAATTATGCACTGTCCTCCTACTATATATATACTGCGCAAAACATAAATGCACCACAGGTATGGAATATGGATGGATAGTATACTTGACGACACAGAGGTAGGTAGAGCAGTAGAATACTGTACCGTACTGCTATATATTATATACTGGTGGTCAGCAAAATTATGCACTGTCCTCCTACTATATATATACTGCGCAAAACTTAAATGCACCACAGGTATGGATGGATAGTATACTTGACGACACAGAGGTAGGTAGAGCAGTGGACTACTGTACCGTATTGCTATATATTATATACTGGTGGTCAGCAAAATTATGCACTGTCCTCCTACTATATATATATACGGCGCAAAACTTAAATGCACCACAGGTATGGAATATGGATGGATAGTATACTTGACGACACATAGGTAGGTAGAGCAGTGGACTACTGTATCGTACTGCTATATATTATATACTGGTGGTCAGCAAAATTATGCACTGTCCTACTATATATATACTGCGCAAAACTTAAATGCACCACAGGTATGGATGGATAGTATACTTGACGACACAGAGGTAGGTAGAGCAGTGGACTACTGTACCGTACTGCTATATATTATATACTGGTGGTCAGCAAAATTATGCACTGTCCTCCTACTATATATATCCGTCGCAAAACTTAAATGCACCACAGGTATGGATGGATAGTATACTTGACGACACAGAGGTAGGTAGAGCAGTGGACTACTGTACCGTACTGCTATATATTATATACTGGTGGTCAGCAAAATTATGCACTGTCCTCCTACTATATATATACTGCGCAAAACTTAAATGCACCACAGGTATGGAATATGGATGGATAGTATACTTGACGACACAGAGGTAGGTAGAGCAGTGGACTACTGTACCGTACTGCTATATATTATATACTAGTGGTCAGCAAAATTATGCACTGTCCTCCTACTATATATATACTGCGCAAAACTGAAATGCACCACAGGTATGGATGGATAGTATACTTGACGACACAGAGGTAGGTAGAGCAGCGGACTACTGTACCATACTGCTATATATTATATACTGGTGGTCAGCAAATTTATGCACTGTCCTCCTACTATATATATACTGCGCAAAACTTAAATGCACCACAGGTATGGATGGATAGTATACTTGACGACACAGAGGTAGGTAGAGCAGTGGACTACTGTACCGTTCTGCTATATATTATATACTGGTGGTCAGCAAAATTATGCATTTTCCTCCTACTATATATATACTGCGCAAAACTTAAATGCACCACAGGTATGGATGGATAGTATACTTGACGACACAGAGGTAGGTAGAGCAGTGGACTACTGTACCGTACTGCTATATATTATATACTGGTGGTCCGCAAAATTATGCACTGTCCTCCTACTATATATATACTGCGCAAAACTTAAATGCACCACAGGTATGGATGGATGGATGGATAGTATACTTGACGACACAGAGGTTGGTAGAGCAGTGGACTACTGTACCGTACTGCTATATATTATATACTGGTGGTCAGCAAAATTATGCACTGTCCTCCTACTATATATATACTGCGCAAAACTTAAATGCACCACAGGTATGGAATATGGAGGATAGTATACTTGACGACACAGAGGTAGGTAGAGCAGTGGACTACTGTACCGTACTGCTATATATTATATACTGGTGGTCAGCAAAATTATGCACTGTCCTCCTACTATATATATATATACTGCACAAAACTTAAATGCACCACAGGTATGGAATATGGATGGATAGTATACTTGATGACACAGAGGTAGGTAGAGCAGTGGACTACTCTACCGTACTGCTATATATTATATACTGGTGGTCAGCAAAATTATGCACTGTCCTTCTACTATATATATACTGCGCAAAACTTAAATGCACCACAGGTATGGATGGATAGTATACTTGACGACACAGAGGTAGGTAGAGCAGTGGACTACTGTACCATACTGCTATATATTATATACTGGTGGTCAGCAAATTTATGCACTGTCCTCCTACTATATATATACTGCGCAAAACTTAAATGCACCACAGGTATAGATGGATAGTATACTTGACGACACAGAGGTAAGTAGAGCAGTGGACTACTGTACCGTACTGCTATATATTATATACTGGTGGTCAGCAAAATTATGCACTGTCCTCCTACTATATATATCCGGCGCAAAACTTAAATGCACCACAGGTATGGATGGATAGTATACTTGACGACACAGAGGTAGGTAGAGCAGTGGACTACTGTACCGTACTGCTATATATTATATACTGGTGGTCAGCAAAATTATGCACTGTCCTCCTACTATATATATACTGCGCAAAACTTAAATGCACCACAGGTATGGATTATGGATGGATAGTATACTTGACGACACAGAAATAGGTAGAGCAGTAGACTACTGTACCGTACTGCTATATATTATATACTGGTGGTCAGCAACATTATGCACTGTCCTCCTACTATATATATACTGCGCAAAACTTAAATGCACCACAGGTATGGAATATGGAGGATAGTATACTTGACGACACAGAGGTAGGTAGAGCAGTGGACTACTGTACCGTACTGCTATATATTATATACTGGTGGTCAGCAAAATTATGCACTGTCCTCCTACTATATATATATACTGCGCAAAACTTAAATGCACCACAGGTATGGAATATGGATGGATAGTATACTTGATGAAACATAGGTAGGTAGAGCAGTGGACTACTGTATCGTACTGCTATATATTATATACTGGTGGTCAGCAAAATTATGCACTGTCCTACTATATATATTCTGCGCAAAACTTAAATGCACCACAGGTATGGATGGATAGTATACTTGACGACACAGAGGTAGGTAGAGCAGTGGACTACTGTACCGTACTGCTATATATTATATACTGGTGGTCCGCAAAATTATGCACTGTCCTCCTACTATATATATACTGCGCAAAACTTAAATGCACCACAGGTATGGATGGATGGATGGATAGTATACTTGACGACACAGAGGTTGGTAGAGCAGTGGACTACTGTACCGTACTGCTATATATTATATACTGGTGGTCAGCAAAATTATGCACTGTCCTCCTACTATATATATACTGCGCAAAACTTAAATGCACCACAGGTATGGAATATGGAGGATAGTATACTTGACGACACAGAGGTAGGTAGAGCAGTGGACTACTGTACCGTACTGCTATATATTATATACTGGTGGTCAGCAAAATTATGCACTGTCCTCCTACTATATATATATATACTGCACAAAACTTAAATGCACCACAGGTATGGAATATGGATGGATAGTATACTTGATGACACAGAGGTAGGTAGAGCAGTGGACTACTCTTCCGTACTGCTATATATTATATACTGGTGGTCAGCAAAATTATGCACTGTCCTTCTACTATATATATACTGCGCAAAACTTAAATGCACCACAGGTATGGATGGATAGTATACTTGACGACACAGAGGTAGGTAGAGCAGTGGACTACTGTACCACACTGCTATATATTATATACTGGTGGTCAGCAAATTTATGCACTGTCCTCCTACTATATATATACTGCGCAAAACTTAAATGCACCACAGGTATAGATGGATAGTATACTTGACGACACAGAGGTAAGTAGAGCAGTGGACTACTGTACCGTACTGCTATATATTATATACTGGTGGTCAGCAAAATTATGCACTGTCCTCCTACTATATATATCCGGCGCAAAACTTAAATGCACCACAGGTATGGATGGATAGTATACTTGACGACACAGAGGTAGGTAGAGCAGTGGACTACTGTACCGTACTGCTATATATTATATACTGGTGGTCAGCAAAATTATGCACTGTCCTCCTACTATATATATACTGCGCAAAACTTAAATGCACCACAGGTATGGATTATGGATGGATAGTATACTTGACGACACAGAAATAGGTAGAGCAGTAGACTACTGTACCGTACTGCTATATATTATATACTGGTGGTCAGCAACATTATGCACTGTCCTCCTACTATATATATACTGCGCAAAACTTAAATGCACCACAGGTATGGAATATGGAGGATAGTATACTTGACGACACAGAGGTAGGTAGAGCAGTGGACTACTGTACCGTACTGCTATATATTATATACTGGTGGTCAGCAAAATTATGCACTGTCCTCCTACTATATATATATACTGCGCAAAACTTAAATGCACCACAGGTATGGAATATGGATGGATAGTATACTTGATGACACATAGGTAGGTAGAGCAGTGGACTACTGTATCGTACTGCTATATATTATATACTGGTGGTCAGCAAAATTATGCACTGTCCTACTATATATATTCTGCGCAAAACTTAAATGCACCACAGGTATGGATGGATAGTATACTTGATGACACAGAGGTAGGTAGAGCACTGGACTACTGTACCGTACTTCTATATATTATATAATGGAGGTCAGCAAAATTATGCACTGTCCTCCTACTATATATATACTGCACAAAACTTAAATGCACCACAGGTATGGAATATGGATGGATAGTATACTTGACGACACAGATGTAGGTAGAGCAGTGGACTACTGTACCATACTGCTATATATTATATACTGGTGGTCAGCAAAATTATGCACTGTCCTCCTACTATATATATATATATATACTGCGCAAAACTTAAATGCACCACAGGTATGGATGGATAGTATACTTGACGACACAGAGGTAGGTAGAGCAGTGGACTACTGTTCCGTACTGCTATATATTATATACTGGTGGTCAGCAAATTTATGCACTGTCCTCCTACTATATATATACTGCGCAAAACTTAAATGCACCACAGGTATGGAATATATATGGATAGTATACTTGATGACACAGAGGTAGGTAGAGCAGTGGACTACTGTACCGTACTGCTATATATTATATACTGGTGGTCAGCAAAATTATGCACTGTCCTCCTACTATATATATATATACTGCGCAAAACTTAAATGTACCACAGGTATGGAATATGGATGGATAGTATACTTGACGACACAGAGGTAGGTAGAGCAGTGGACTACTGTACCGTACTGCTATATATTATATACTGGTGGTCAGCAAAATTATGCACTGTCCTCCTACTATATATATATATAGACACTGCGCAAAACTTAAATGCACCACAGATATGGAATATGGATGGATAGTATACTTGATGACACGTAGGTAGGTAGAGCAGTGGACTACTGTATCGTACTGCTATATATTATATACTGGTGGTCAGCAAAATTATGCACTGTCCTACTATATATATACTGCGCAAAACTTAAATGCACCACAGGTATGGAATATGGATGGATAGTATACTTGACGACACAGATGTAGGTAGAGCAGTGGACTAATGTACCATACTGCTATATATTATATACTGGTGGTCAGCAAAATTATGCACTGTCCTCCTACTATATATATATACTGCGCAAAATTTAAATGCACCACAGGTATGGAATATGGATGGATAGTATACTTGATTGCACAGAGGTAGGTAGAGCAGTGGACTACTGTACCGTACTGCTATATATTATATACTGCTGGTCAGCAAAATTATGCACTGTCCTCCTACTATATATATACTGCGCAAAACTGAAATGCACCAAAGGTATGGATGGATAGTATACTTGACGACACAGAGATAGGTAGAGCAGCGGACTACTGTACCATACTGCTATATATTATATACTGGTGGTCAGCAAAATTATGCACTGTCCTCCTACTATATATATACTGCGCAAAACTTAAATGCACCACAGGTATGGATGGATAGTATACTTGACGACACAGAGGTAGGTAGAGCAGTGGACTACTGTACCGTACTGCTATATATTATATACTGGTGGTCCGCAAAATTATGCACTGTCCTCCTACTATATATATACTGCGCAAAACTTAAATGCACCACAGGTATGGATGGATGGATGGATAGTATACTTGACGACACAGAGGTTGGTAGAGCAGTGGACTACTGTACCGTACTGCTATATATTATATACTGGTGGTCAGCAAAATTATGCACTGTCCTTCTACTGTATATATACTGCGCAAAACTTAAATGCACCACAGGTATGGAATATGGAGGATAGTATACTTGATGACACAGAGGTAGGTAGAGCAGTGGACTACTGTACCGTACTGCTATATATTATATACTGGTGGTCAGCAAAATTATGCACTGTCCTCCTACTATATATATATATACTGCGCAAAACTTAAATGCACCACAGGTATGGAATATGGATGGATAGTATACTTGATGACACAGAGGTAGGTAGAGCAGTGGACTACTGTACCGTACTGCTATATATTATATACTGGTGGTCAGCAATATTCTGCACTGTCCTCCTACTATATATATACTGCACAAAACTTAAATGTACCACAGGTATGGAATATGGATGGATAGTATTATTGACGACACAGAGGTAGGTAGAGCAGTGGACTACTCTACCGTACTGCTATATATTATATACTGGTGGTCAGCAAAATTATGCACTGTCCTCCTTCTATATATATACTGCGCAAAACATAAATGCACCACAGGTATGGAATATGGATGGATAGTATACTTGACGACACAGAGGTAGGTAGAGCAGTAGAATACTGTACCGTACTGCTATATATTATATACTGGTGGTCAGCAAAATTATGCACTGTCCTCCTACTATATATATACTGCGCAAAACTTAAATGCACCACAGGTATGGATGGATAGTATACTTGATGACACAGAGGTAGGTAGAGCAGTGGACTACTGTACCGTATTGCTATATATTATATACTGGTGGTCAGCAAAATTATGCACTGTCCTCCTACTATATATATATACGGCGCAAAACTTAAATGCACCACAGGTATGGATGGATAGTATACTTGACGACACAGAGGTAGGCAGAGCAGTGGACTACTGTACCGTACTGCTATATATTATATACTGCTGGTCAGCAAAATTATGCACTGTCCTCCTATTATATATATACTGCGCAAAACTTAAATGCACCACAGGTATGGAATATGGATGTATAGTATACTTGATGACACAGAGGTAGGTAGAGCAGTGGACTACTGTACCGTACTGCTATATATTATATACTGGAGGTCAGCAAAATTATGCACTGTCCTCCTACTATATATATATACTGAGCAAAACTTAAATGCACCACAGGTATGGAATATGGATGGATAGTATACTTGATGACACAGAGGTAGGTAGAGCAGTGGGCTACTGTACCATACTGCTATATTTATATACTGGTGGTCAGCAAAAGTATGCATTGTCCTCCTACTATATATATACTGCGCAAAACTTAAATGCACCACAGGTATGGATGGATAGTATACTTGACGACACAGAGGTAGGTAGAGCAGTGGACTACAGTACCGTACTGCTATATATTATATACTGGTGGTCAGCAAAATTATGCACTGTCCTCCTACTATATATATACTGCGCAAAACTTAAATGCACCACAGGTATGGATGGATGGATGGATAGTATACTTGACGACACAGAGGTAGGTAGAGCAGTGGACTACTGTACCGTACTGCTATATATTATATACTGGTGGTCAGCAAAATTATGCACTGTCCTCCTACTATATATATACTGCGCAAAACTTAAATGCACCACAGGTATGGATGGATAGTATACTTGACGACACAGAGGTAGGTAGAGCAGTGGACTACTGTACCGTACTGCTATATATTATATACTGGTGGTCAGCAAAATTATGCACTGTCCTCCTACTATATATATCCGGCGCAAAACTTAAATGCACCACAGGTATGGATGGATATTATACTTGACGACACAGAGGTAGGTAGAGCAGTGGACTACTGTACCGTACTGCTATATATTATATACCGGTGGTCAGCAAAATTATGCACTGTCCTCCTACTATATATATACTGCGCAAAACTTAAATGCACCACAGGTATGGATTATGGATGGATAGTATACTTGACAACACAGAGGTAGGTAGAGCAGTGGACTACTGTACCGTACTGCTATATATTATATACTGGTGGTCAGCAAAATTATGCACTGTCCTCCTACTATATATATCCGGCGCAAAACTTAAATGCACCACAGGTATGGATGGATATTATACTTGACGACACAGAGGTAGGTAGAGCAGTGGACTACTGTACCGTACTTCTATATATTATATACTGGTGGTCAGCAAAATTATGCACTGTCCTCCTACTATATATATACTGCGCAAAACTTAAATGCACCACAGGTATGGATTATGGATGGATAGTATACTTGACGACACAGAGGTAGGTAGAGCAGTGGACTACTGTACCGTACTGCTATATATTATATACTGGTGGTCAGCAAAATTATGCACTGTCCTCCTACTATATATATATACTGCGCAAAACTTAAATGTACCACAGGTATGGAATATGGATGGATAGTATACTTGACGACACAGAGGTAGGTAGAGCAGTGGACTACTGTACCGTACTGCTATATATTATATACTGGTGGTCAGCAAAATTATGCACAATCCTCCTACTATATATATATATATATACATACTGCTCAAAACTTAAATGCACCACAGGTATGGAATATGGATGGATAGTATACTTGACGACACATACGTAGGTAGAGCAGTGGACTACTGTATCGTACTGCTATATATTATATACTGGTGGTCAGCAAAATTATGCACTGTCCTACTATATATATACTGCGTAAAACCTAAATGCACCACAGGTATGGATGGATAGTATACTTGACGACACAGAGGTAGGTAGAGCAGTGGACTACTGTACCGTACTGCTATATATTATATACTGGTGGTCAGCAAAATTATGCACTGTCCTCCTACTATATATATACTGCGCAAAACTTAAATGCACCACAGGTATGGAAGGATGGATAGTATACTTGACGACACAGAGGTAGATAGAGCAGTGGACTACTGTACCATACTGCTATATATTATATACTGGAGGTCAGCAAAATTATGCACTGTCCTCCTACTATATTTATACTGCGCAAAACTTAAATGCACCACAGGTATGGAAGGATGGATAGTATACTTGACGACACAGAGGTTGGTAGAGCAGTGGACTACTGTACCGTACTGCTATATATTATATACTGCTGGTCAGCAAAATTATGCACTGTCCTCCTACTATATATATACTGCGCAAAACTGAAATGCACCAAAGGTATGGATGGATAGTATACTTGACGACACAGAGGTAGGTAGAGCAGCGGACTACTGTACCATACTGCTATATATTATATACTGGTGGTCAGCAAAATTATGCACTGTCCTCCTACTATATATATACTGCGCAAAACTTAAAAGCACCACAGGTATGGATGGATAGTATACTTGACGACACAGAGGTAGGTAGAGCAGTGGACTACTGTACCGTACTGCTATATATTATATACTGGTGGTCCGCAAAATTATGCACTGTCCTCCTACTATATATATACTGCGCAAAACTTAAATGCACCACAGGTATGGATGGATGGATGGATGGATAGTATACTTGACGACACAGAGGTTGGTAGAGCAGTGGACTACTGTACCGTACTGCTATATATTATATACTGGTGGTCAGCAAAATTATGCACTGTCCTCCTACTGTATATATACTGCGTAAAACTTAAATGCACCACAGGTATGGAATATGGAGGATAGTATACTTGACGACACAGAGGTAGGTAGAGCAGTGGACTACTGTACCGTACTGCTATATATTATATACTGGTGGTCAGCAAAATTATGCACTGTCCTCCTACTATATATATATACTGCGCAAAACTTAAATGCACCACAGGTATGGATTATGGATGGATAGTATACTTGACGACACAGAGGTAGGTAGAGCAGTGGACTACTGTACCGTACTGCTATATATTATATACTGGTGGTCAGCAAAATTATGCACTGTCCTCCTACTATTTATATATACTGCGCAAAACTTAAATGTACCACAGGTATGGAATATGGATGGATAGTATACTTGACGACACAGAGGTAGGTAGAGCAGTGGACTACTGTACCGTACTGCTATATATTATATACTGGTGGTCAGCAAAATTATGCACAATCCTCCTACTATATATATATATATATATATATATACATACTGCTCAAAACTTAAATGCACCACAGGTATGGAATATGGATGGATAGTATACTTGACGACACATAGGTAGGTAGAGCAGTGGACTACTGTATCGTACTGCTATATATTATATACTGGTGGTCAGCAAAATTATGCACTGTCCTACTATATATATACTGCGCAAAACTTAAATGCACCACAGGTATGGATGGATAGTATACTTGACGACACAGAGGTAGGTAGAGCAGCGGACTACTGTACCGTACTGCTATATATTATATACTGGTGGTCAGCAAAATTATGCACTGTCCTCCTACTATATATATACTGCGCAAAACTTAAATGCACCACAGGTATGGATGGATAGTATACTTGACGACACAGAGGTAGGTAGAGCAGTGGACTACTGTACCGTACTGCTATATATTATATACTGGTGGTCCGCAAAATTATGCACTGTCCTCCTACTATATATATACTGCGCAAAACTTAAATGCACCACAGGTATGGATGGATAGTATACTTGACGACACAGAGGTAGGTAGAGCAGTGGACTACTATACCGTACTGCTATATATTATATACTGGTGGTCCGCAAAATTATGCACTGTCCTCCTACTATATATATACTGCGCAAAACTTAAATGCACCACAGGTATGGATGGATGGATGGATAGTATACTTGACGACACAGAGGTTGGTAGAGCAGTGGACTACTGTACCGTACTGCTATATATTATATACTGGTGGTCAGCAAAATTATGCACTGTCCTCCTACTGTATATATACTGCGCAAAACTTAAATGCACCACAGGTATGGAATATGGAGGATAGTATACTTGACGACACAGAGGTAGGTAGAGCAGTGGACTACTGTACCGTACTTCTATATATTATATACTGGTGGTCAGCAAAATTATGCACTGTCCTCCTACTATATATATATATACATACTGCGCAAAACTTAAATGCACCACAGGTATGGATTATGGATGGATAGTATACTTGACGACACAGAGGTAGGTAGAGCAGTGGACTACTGTACCGTACTGCTATATATTATATACTGGTGGTCAGCAAAGTTATGCACTGTCCTCCTACTATATATATATACTGCGCAAAACTTAAATGTACCACAGGTATGGAATATGGATGGATAGTATACTTGACGACACAGAGGTAGGTAGAGCAGTGGACTACTGTACCGTACTGCTATATATTATATACTGGTGGTCAGCAAAATTATGCACAATCCTCCTACTATATATATATATATATATATATATATATATATACATACTGCTCAAAACTTAAATGCACCACAGGTATGGAATATGGATGGATAGTATACTTGACGACACAGAGGTAGGTAGAGCAGTGGACTACTGTACCGTACTGCTATATATTATATACTGGTGGTCAGCAAAATTATGCACTGTCCTCCTACTATATATATACTGCGCAAAACTTAAATGCACCACAGGTATGGAAGGCTGGATAGTATACTTCACGACACAGAGGTAGATAGAGCAGTGGACTACTGTACCATACTGCTATATATTATATACTGGTGGTCAGCAAAATTATGCACTGTCCTCCTACTATATATATACTGCGCAAAACTTAAATGCACCACAGGTATGGAAGGATGGATAGTATACTTGACGACACAGAGGTTGGTAGAGCAGTGGACTACTGTACCGTACTGCTATATATTATATACTGCTAGTCAGCAAAATTATGCACTGTCCTCCTACTATATATATACTGCGCAAAACTGAAATGCACCAAAGGTATGGATGGATAGTATACTTGACGACACAGAGGTAGGTAGAGCAGCGGACTACTGTACCATACTGCTATATATTATATACTGGTGGTCAGCAAAATTATGCACTGTCCTCCTACTATATATATACTGCGCAAAACTTAAATGCACCACAGGTATGGATGGATAGTATACTTGACGACACAGAGGTAGGTAGAGCAGTGGACTACTGTACCGTACTGCTATATATTATATACTGGTGGTCCGCAAAATTATGCACTGTCCTCCTACTATATAAATACTGCGCAAAACTTAAACGCACCACAGGTATGGATGGATGGATGGATAGTATACTTGACGACACAGAGGTTGATAGAGCAGTGGACTACTGTACCGTACTGCTATATATTATATACTGGTGGTCAGCAAAATTATGCACTGTCCTCCTACTGTATATATACTGCGCAAAACTTAAATGCACCACAGGTATGGAATATGGAGGATAGTATACTTGACGACACAGAGGTAGGTAGAGCAGTGGACTACTGTACCGTACAGCTATATATTATATACTGGTGGTCAGCAATATTATGCACTGTCCTCCTACTATATATATACTGCACAAAACTTAAATGTACCACAGCTATGGAATATGGATGGATAGTATTATTGACGACACAGAGGTAGGTAGAGCAGTGGACTACTCTAACGTACTGCTATATATTATATACTGGTGGTCAGCAAAATTATGCACTGTCCTCCTACTATATATATACTGCGCAAAACATAAATGCACCACAGGTATGGAATATGGATGGATAGTATACTTGACGACACAGAGGTAGGTAGAGCAGTAGAATACTGTACCGTACTGATATATATTATATACTGGTGGTCAGCAAAATTATGCACTGTCCTCCTACTATATATATACTGCGCAAAACTTAAATGCACCACAGGTATGGATGGATAGTATACTTGACGACACAGAGGTAGGTAGAGCAGTGGACTACTGTACCGTATTGCTATATATTATATACTGGTGGTCAGCAAAATTATGCACAGTCCTCCTACTATATATATATACGGCGCAAAACTTAAATGCACCACAGGTATGGATGGATAGTATACTTGACGACACAGAGGTAGGCAGAGCAGTGGACTACTGTACCGTACTGCTATATATTATATACTGGTGGTCAGCAAAATTATGCACTGTCCTCCTATTATATATATACTGCGCAAAACTTAAATGCACCAGAGGTATGGAATATGGATGTATAGTATACTTGATGACACAGAGGTAGGTAGAGCAGTGGACTACTGTAACGTACTGCTATATATTATATACTGGTGGTCAGCAAAATTATGCACTGTCCTCCTACTATATATATATATATATATATACTGAGCAAAACTTAAATGCACCACAGGTATGGAATATGGATGGATAGTATACTTGATGACACAGAGTTAGGTAGAGCAGTGGGCTACTGTACCGTACTGCTATATTTATATACTGGTGGTCAGCAAAAGTATGCATTGTCCTCCTACTATATATATACTGCGCAAAACTTAAATGCACCACAGGTATGGATGGATAGTATACTTGACGACACAGAGGTAGGTAGAGCAGTGGACTACTGTACCGTACTGCTATATATTATATACTGGTGGTCCGCAAAATTATGCACCGTCCTCCTACTATATATATACTGCGCAAAACTTAAATGCACCACAGGTATGGATGGATGGATGGATAGTATACTTGACGACACAGAGGTAGGTAGAGCAGTGGACTACTGTACCGTACTGCTATATATTATAGACTGGTGGTCAGCAAAATTATGCACTGTCCTCCTACTATATATATACTGCGCAAAACTTAAATGCACCACAGGTATGGATGGATAGTATACTT
This sequence comes from Pseudophryne corroboree, assembly GCF_028390025.1. Classification (NCBI taxonomy): domain Eukaryota; kingdom Metazoa; phylum Chordata; class Amphibia; order Anura; family Myobatrachidae; genus Pseudophryne; species Pseudophryne corroboree. Next base: position 380,079,193 of record NC_086448.1, read on the forward strand.
GACGACACAGAGGTAGGTGGAGCAGTGGACTACTGTACCGTACTGCTATATATTATATACTGGTGGTCAGCAAAATTATGCACTGTCCTCCTACTATATATATCCGGCGCAAAACTTAAATGCACCACAGGTATGGATGGATATTATACTTGACGACACAGAGGTAGGTAGAGCAGTGGACTACTGTACCGTACTGCTATATATTATATACTGGTGGTCAGCAAAATTATGCACTGTCCTCCTACTATATATATACTGCGCAAAACTTAAATGCACCACAGGTATGGATTATGGATGGATAGTATACTTGACGACACAGAGGTAGGTAGAGCAGTGGACTACTGTACCGTACTGCTATATATTATATACTGGTGGTCAGCAAAATTATGCACTGTCCTCCTACTATATATATTCGGCGCAAAACTTAAATGCACCACAGGTATGGATGGATATTATACTTGACGACACAGAGGTAGGTAGAGCAGTGGACTACTGTACCGTACTTCTATATATTATATACTGGTGGTCAGCAAAATTATGCACTGTCCTCCTACTATATATATACTGCGCAAAACTTAAATGCACCACAGGTATGGATTATGGATGGATAGTATACTTGACGACACAGAGGTAGGTAGAGCAGTGGACTACTGTACCGTACTGCTATATATTATATACTGGTGGTCAGCAAAATTATGCACTGTCCTCCTACTATATATATACTGCGCAAAACTTAAATGCACCACAGGTATGGAATATGGATGGATAGTATACTTGACGACACAGAGGTAGGTAGAGAAGTGGACTACTGTACCGTACTATTATATATTATATACTGGTGGTCAGCAAAATTATGCACAATCCTCTTACTATATATATATATATATATATAAATACATACTGCGCAAAACTTAAATGCACCACAGGTATGGAATATGGATGGATAGTATACTTGACGACACATAGGTAGGTAGAGCAGTGGACTACTGTATCGTACTGCTATATATTATATACTGGTGGTCAGCAAAATTATGCACTGTCCTACTATATATATACTGCGCAAAACTTAAATGCACCACAGGTATGGATGGATAGTATACTTGACGACACAGAGGTAGGTAGAGCAGTGGACTACTGTACCGTACTGCTATATATTATATACTGGTGGTCAGCAAAATTATGCACTGTCCTCCTACTATATATATACTGCGCAAAACTTAAATGCACCACAGGTATGGATGGATAGTATACTTGACGACACAGAGGTAGGTAGAGCAGTGGACTACTGTACCGTACTGCTATATATTATATACTGGTGGTCCGCAAAATTATGCACTGTCCTCCTACTATATAAATACTGCGCAAAACTTAAATGCACCACAGGTATGGATGGATGGATGGATAGTATACTTGACGACACAGAGGTTGATAGAGCAGTGGACTACTGTACCATACTGCTATATATTATATACTGGTGGTCAGCAAAATTATGCACTGTCCTCCTACTGTATATATACTGCGCAAAACTTAAATGCACCACAGGTATGGAATATGGAGGATAGTATACTTGACGACACAGAGGTAGGTAGAGCAGTGGACTACTGTACCGTACTGCTATATATTATATACTGGTGGTCAGCAAAATTATGCACTGTCCTCCTACTATATATATATACTGCGCAAAACATAAATGCACCACAGGTATGGAATATGGATGGATAGTATACTTGATGACACAGAGGTAGGTAGAGCAGTGGACTACTGTACCATACTGCTATATATTATATACTGGTGGTCAGCAATATTATGCACTGTCCTCCTACTATATATATACTGCACAAAACTTAAATGTACCACAGCTATGGAATATGGATGGATAGTATTATTGACGACACAGAGGTAGGTAGAGCAGTGGACTACTCTAACGTACTGCTATATATTATATACTGGTGGTCAGCAAAATTATGCACTGTCCTCCTACTATATATATACTGCGCAAAACATAAATGCACCACAGGTATGGAATATGGATGGATAGTATACTTGACGACACAGAGGTAGGTAGAGCAGAAGAATACTGTACCGTACTGCTATATATTATATACTGGTGGTCAGCAAAATTATGCACTGTCCTCCTACTATATATATACTGCGCAAAACTTAAATGCACCACAGGTATGGATGGATAGTATACTTGACGACACAGAGGTAGGTAGAGCAGTGGACTACTGTACCGTACTGCTATATATTATATACTGGTGGTCAGCAAAATTATGCACAGTCCTCCTACTATATATATATACGGCGCAAAACTTAAATGCACCACAGGTATGGATGGATAGTATACTTGACGACACAGAGGTAGGCAGAGCAGTGGACTACTGTACCGTACTGCTATATATTATATACTGGTGGTCAGCAAAATTATGCACTGTCCTCCTATTATATATATACTGCGCAAAACTTAAATGCACCACAGGTATGGATGGATAGTATACTTGACGACACAGAGGTAGGTAGAGCAGTGGACTACTGTATCGTACTGCTATATATTATATACTGGTGGTCAGCAAAATTATGCACTGTCCTACTATATATATACTGCGCAAAACTTAAATGCACCACAGGTATGGAATATGGATGGATAGTATACTTGACGACACAGATGTAGGTAGAGCAGTGGACTAATGTACCATACTGCTATATATTATATACTGGTGGTCAGCAAAATTATGCACTGTCCTCCTACTATATATATATACTGCGCAAAATTTAAATGCACCACAGGTATGGAATATGGATGGATAGTATACTTGATTGCACAGAGGTAGGTAGAGCAGTGGACTACTGTACCGTACTGCTATATATTATATACTGCTGGTCAGCAAAATTATGCACTGTCCTCCTACTATATATATACTGCGCAAAACTGAAATGCACCAAAGGTATGGATGGATAGTATACTTGACGACACAGAGATAGGTAGAGCAGCGGACTACTGTACCATACTGCTATATATTATATACTGGTGGTCAGCAAAATTATGCACTGTCCTCCTACTATATATATACTGCGCAAAACTTAAATGCACCACAGGTATGGATGGATAGTATACTTGACGACACAGAGGTAGGTAGAGCAGTGGACTACTGTACCGTACTGCTATATATTATATACTGGTGGTCCGCAAAATTATGCACTGTCCTCCTACTATATATATACTGCGCAAAACTTAAATGCACCACAGGTATGGATGGATGGATGGATAGTATACTTGACGACACAGAGGTTGGTAGAGCAGTGGACTACTGTACCGTACTGCTATATATTATATACTGGTGGTCAGCAAAATTATGCACTGTCCTTCTACTGTATATATACTGCGCAAAACTTAAATGCACCACAGGTATGGAATATGGAGGATAGTATACTTGATGACACAGAGGTAGGTAGAGCAGTGGACTACTGTACCGTACTGCTATATATTATATACTGGTGGTCAGCAAAATTATGCACTGTCCACCTACTATATATATATACTGCGCAAAACTTAAATGCACCACAGGTATGGAATATGGATGGATAGTATACTTGATGACACAGAGGTAGGTAGAGCAGTGGACTACTGTACCGTACTGCTATATATTATATACTGGTGGTCAGCAATATTCTGCACTGTCCTCCTACTATATATATACTGCACAAAACTTAAATGTACCACAGGTATGGAATATGGATGGATAGTATTATTGACGACACAGAGGTAGGTAGAGCAGTGGACTACTCTACCGTACTGCTATATATTATATACTGGTGGTCAGCAAAATTATGCACTGTCCTCCTACTATATATATACTGCGCAAAACATAAATGCACCACAGGTATGGAATATGGATGGATAGTATACTTGACGACACAGAGGTAGGTAGAGCAGTAGAATACTGTACCGTACTGCTATATATTATATACTGGTGGTCAGCAAAATTATGCACTGTCCTCCTACTATATATATACTGCGCAAAACTTAAATGCACCACAGGTATGGATGGATAGTATACTTGACGACACAGAGGTAGGTAGAGCAGTGGACTACTGTACCGTATTGCTATATATTATATACTGGTGGTCAGCAAAATTATGCACTGTCCTCCTACTATATATATATACGGCGCAAAACTTAAATGCACCACAGGTATGGAATATGGATGGATAGTATACTTGACGACACATAGGTAGGTAGAGCAGTGGACTACTGTATCGTACTGCTATATATTATATACTGGTGGTCAGCAAAATTATGCACTGTCCTACTATATATATACTGCGCAAAACTTAAATGCACCACAGGTATGGATGGATAGTATACTTGACGACACAGAGGTAGGTAGAGCAGTGGACTACTGTACCGTACTGCTATATATTATATACTGGTGGTCAGCAAAATTATGCACTGTCCTCCTACTATATATATCCGTCGCAAAACTTAAATGCACCACAGGTATGGATGGATAGTATACTTGACGACACAGAGGTAGGTAGAGCAGTGGACTACTGTACCGTACTGCTATATATTATATACTGGTGGTCAGCAAAATTATGCACTGTCCTCCTACTATATATATACTGCGCAAAACTTAAATGCACCACAGGTATGGAATATGGATGGATAGTATACTTGACGACACAGAGGTAGGTAGAGCAGTGGACTACTGTACCGTACTGCTATATATTATATACTAGTGGTCAGCAAAATTATGCACTGTCCTCCTACTATATATATACTGCGCAAAACTGAAATGCACCACAGGTATGGATGGATAGTATACTTGACGACACAGAGGTAGGTAGAGCAGCGGACTACTGTACCATACTGCTATATATTATATACTGGTGGTCAGCAAATTTATGCACTGTCCTCCTACTATATATATACTGCGCAAAACTTAAATGCACCACAGGTATGGATGGATAGTATACTTGACGACACAGAGGTAGGTAGAGCAGTGGACTACTGTACCGTTCTGCTATATATTATATACTGGTGGTCAGCAAAATTATGCATTTTCCTCCTACTATATATATACTGCGCAAAACTTAAATGCACCACAGGTATGGATGGATAGTATACTTGACGACACAGAGGTAGGTAGAGCAGTGGACTACTGTACCGTACTGCTATATATTATATACTGGTGGTCCGCAAAATTATGCACTGTCCTCCTACTATATATATACTGCGCAAAACTTAAATGCACCACAGGTATGGATGGATGGATGGATAGTATACTTGACGACACAGAGGTTGGTAGAGCAGTGGACTACTGTACCGTACTGCTATATATTATATACTGGTGGTCAGCAAAATTATGCACTGTCCTCCTACTATATATATACTGCGCAAAACTTAAATGCACCACAGGTATGGAATATGGAGGATAGTATACTTGACGACACAGAGGTAGGTAGAGCAGTGGACTACTGTACCGTACTGCTATATATTATATACTGGTGGTCAGCAAAATTATGCACTGTCCTCCTACTATATATATATATACTGCACAAAACTTAAATGCACCACAGGTATGGAATATGGATGGATAGTATACTTGATGACACAGAGGTAGGTAGAGCAGTGGACTACTCTACCGTACTGCTATATATTATATACTGGTGGTCAGCAAAATTATGCACTGTCCTTCTACTATATATATACTGCGCAAAACTTAAATGCACCACAGGTATGGATGGATAGTATACTTGACGACACAGAGGTAGGTAGAGCAGTGGACTACTGTACCATACTGCTATATATTATATACTGGTGGTCAGCAAATTTATGCACTGTCCTCCTACTATATATATACTGCGCAAAACTTAAATGCACCACAGGTATAGATGGATAGTATACTTGACGACACAGAGGTAAGTAGAGCAGTGGACTACTGTACCGTACTGCTATATATTATATACTGGTGGTCAGCAAAATTATGCACTGTCCTCCTACTATATATATCCGGCGCAAAACTTAAATGCACCACAGGTATGGATGGATAGTATACTTGACGACACAGAGGTAGGTAGAGCAGTGGACTACTGTACCGTACTGCTATATATTATATACTGGTGGTCAGCAAAATTATGCACTGTCCTCCTACTATATATATACTGCGCAAAACTTAAATGCACCACAGGTATGGATTATGGATGGATAGTATACTTGACGACACAGAAATAGGTAGAGCAGTAGACTACTGTACCGTACTGCTATATATTATATACTGGTGGTCAGCAACATTATGCACTGTCCTCCTACTATATATATACTGCGCAAAACTTAAATGCACCACAGGTATGGAATATGGAGGATAGTATACTTGACGACACAGAGGTAGGTAGAGCAGTGGACTACTGTACCGTACTGCTATATATTATATACTGGTGGTCAGCAAAATTATGCACTGTCCTCCTACTATATATATATACTGCGCAAAACTTAAATGCACCACAGGTATGGAATATGGATGGATAGTATACTTGATGACACATAGGTAGGTAGAGCAGTGGACTACTGTATCGTACTGCTATATATTATATACTGGTGGTCAGCAAAATTATGCACTGTCCTACTATATATATTCTGCGCAAAACTTAAATGCACCACAGGTATGGATGGATAGTATACTTGACGACACAGAGGTAGGTAGAGCAGTGGACTACTGTACCGTACTGCTATATATTATATACTGGTGGTCCGCAAAATTATGCACTGTCCTCCTACTATATATATACTGCGCAAAACTTAAATGCACCACAGGTATGGATGGATGGATGGATAGTATACTTGACGACACAGAGGTTGGTAGAGCATTGGACTACTGTACCGTACTGCTATATATTATATACTGGTGGTCAGCAAAATTATGCACTGTCCTCCTACTATATATATACTGCGCAAAACTTAAATGCACCACAGGTATGGAATATGGAGGATAGTATACTTGACGACACAGAGGTAGGTAGAGCAGTGGACTACTGTACCGTACTGCTATATATTATATACTGGTGGTCAGCAAAATTATGCACTGTCCTCCTACTATATATATATATACTGCACAAAACTTAAATGCACCACAGGTATGGAATATGGATGGATAGTATACTTGATGACACAGAGGTAGGTAGAGCAGTGGACTACTCTTCCGTACTGCTATATATTATATACTGGTGGTCAGCAAAATTATGCACTGTCCTTCTACTATATATATACTGCGCAAAACTTAAATGCACCACAGGTATGGATGGATAGTATACTTGACGACACAGAGGTAGGTAGAGCAGTGGACTACTGTACCATACTGCTATATATTATATACTGGTGGTCAGCAAATTTATGCACTGTCCTCCTACTATATATATACTGCGCAAAACTTAAATGCACCACAGGTATAGATGGATAGTATACTTGACGACACAGAGGTAAGTAGAGCAGTGGACTACTGTACCGTACTGCTATATATTATATACTGGTGGTCAGCAAAATTATGCACTGTCCTCCTACTATATATATCCGGCGCAAAACTTAAATGCACCACAGGTATGGATGGATAGTATACTTGACGACACAGAGGTAGGTAGAGCAGTGGACTACTGTACCGTACTGCTATATATTATATACTGGTGGTCAGCAAAATTATGCACTGTCCTCCTACTATATATATACTGCGCAAAACTTAAATGCACCACAGGTATGGATTATGGATGGATAGTATACTTGACGACACAGAAATAGGTAGAGCAGTAGACTACTGTACCGTACTGCTATATATTATATACTGGTGGTCAGCAACATTATGCACTGTCCTCCTACTATATATATACTGCGCAAAACTTAAATGCACCACAGGTATGGAATATGGAGGATAGTATACTTGACGACACAGAGGTAGGTAGAGCAGTGGACTACTGTACCGTACTGCTATATATTATATACTGGTGGTCAGCAAAATTATGCACTGTCCTCCTACTATATATATATACTGCGCAAAACTTAAATGCACCACAGGTATGGAATATGGATGGATAGTATACTTGATGACACATAGGTAGGTAGAGCAGTGGACTACTGTATCGTACTGCTATATATTATATACTGGTGGTCAGCAAAATTATGCACTGTCCTACTATATATATTCTGCGCAAAACTTAAATGCACCACAGGTATGGATGGATAGTATACTTGATGACACAGAGGTAGGTAGAGCACTGGACTACTGTACCGTACTTCTATATATTATATAATGGAGGTCAGCAAAATTATGCACTGTCCTCCTACTATATATATACTGCACAAAACTTAAATGCACCACAGGTATGGAATATGGATGGATAGTATACTTGACGACACAGATGTAGGTAGAGCAGTGGACTACTGTACCATACTGCTATATATTATATACTGGTGGTCAGCAAAATTATGCACTGTCCTCCTACTATATATATATATATATACTGCGCAAAACTTAAATGCACCACAGGTATGGATGGATAGTATACTTGACGACACAGAGGTAGGTAGAGCAGTGGACTACTGTTCCGTACTGCTATATATTATATACTGGTGGTCAGCAAATTTATGCACTGTCCTCCTACTATATATATACTGCGCAAAACTTAAATGCACCACAGGTATGGAATATATATGGATAGTATACTTGATGACACAGAGGTAGGTAGAGCAGTGGACTACTGTACCGTACTGCTATATATTATATACTGGTGGTCAGCAAAATTATGCACTGTCCTCCTACTATATATATATATACTGCGCAAAACTTAAATGTACCACAGGTATGGAATATGGATGGATAGTATACTTGACGACACAGAGGTAGGTAGAGCAGTGGACTACTGTACCGTACTGCTATATATTATATACTGGTGGTCAGCAAAATTATGCACTGTCCTCCTACTATATATATATATAGACACTGCGCAAAACTTAAATGCACCACAGATATGGAATATGGATGGATAGTATACTTGATGACACGTAGGTAGGTAGAGCAGTGGACTACTGTATCGTACTGCTATATATTATATACTGGTGGTCAGCAAAATTATGCACTGTCCTACTATATATATACTGCGCAAAACTTAAATGCACCACAGGTATGGAATATGGATGGATAGTATACTTGACGACACAGATGTAGGTAGAGCAGTGGACTAATGTACCATACTGCTATATATTATATACTGGTGGTCAGCAAAATTATGCACTGTCCTCCTACTATATATATATACTGCGCAAAATTTAAATGCACCACAGGTATGGAATATGGATGGATAGTATACTTGATTGCACAGAGGTAGGTAGAGCAGTGGACTACTGTACCGTACTGCTATATATTATATACTGCTGGTCAGCAAAATTATGCACTGTCCTCCTACTATATATATACTGCGCAAAACTGAAATGCACCAAAGGTATGGATGGATAGTATACTTGACGACACAGAGATAGGTAGAGCAGCGGACTACTGTACCATACTGCTATATATTATATACTGGTGGTCAGCAAAATTATGCACTGTCCTCCTACTATATATATACTGCGCAAAACTTAAATGCACCACAGGTATGGATGGATAGTATACTTGACGACACAGAGGTAGGTAGAGCAGTGGACTACTGTACCGTACTGCTATATATTATATACTGGTGGTCCGCAAAATTATGCACTGTCCTCCTACTATATATATACTGCGCAAAACTTAAATGCACCACAGGTATGGATGGATGGATGGATAGTATACTTGACGACACAGAGGTTGGTAGAGCAGTGGACTACTGTACCGTACTGCTATATATTATATACTGGTGGTCAGCAAAATTATGCACTGTCCTTCTACTGTATATATACTGCGCAAAACTTAAATGCACCACAGGTATGGAATATGGAGGATAGTATACTTGATGACACAGAGGTAGGTAGAGCAGTGGACTACTGTACCGTACTGCTATATATTATATACTGGTGGTCAGCAAAATTATGCACTGTCCTCCTACTATATATATATATACTGCGCAAAACTTAAATGCACCACAGGTATGGAATATGGATGGATAGTATACTTGATGACACAGAGGTAGGTAGAGCAGTGGACTACTGTACCGTACTGCTATATATTATATACTGGTGGTCAGCAATATTCTGCACTGTCCTCCTACTATATATATACTGCACAAAACTTAAATGTACCACAGGTATGGAATATGGATGGATAGTATTATTGACGACACAGAGGTAGGTAGAGCAGTGGACTACTCTACCGTACTGCTATATATTATATACTGGTGGTCAGCAAAATTATGCACTGTCCTCCTTCTATATATATACTGCGCAAAACATAAATGCACCACAGGTATGGAATATGGATGGATAGTATACTTGACGACACAGAGGTAGGTAGAGCAGTAGAATACTGTACCGTACTGCTATATATTATATACTGGTGGTCAGCAAAATTATGCACTGTCCTCCTACTATATATATACTGCGCAAAACTTAAATGCACCACAGGTATGGATGGATAGTATACTTGATGACACAGAGGTAGGTAGAGCAGTGGACTACTGTACCGTATTGCTATATATTATATACTGGTGGTCAGCAAAATTATGCACTGTCCTCCTACTATATATATATACGGCGCAAAACTTAAATGCACCACAGGTATGGATGGATAGTATACTTGACGACACAGAGGTAGGCAGAGCAGTGGACTACTGTACCGTACTGCTATATATTATATACTGCTGGTCAGCAAAATTATGCACTGTCCTCCTATTATATATATACTGCGCAAAACTTAAATGCACCACAGGTATGGAATATGGATGTATAGTATACTTGATGACACAGAGGTAGGTAGAGCAGTGGACTACTGTACCGTACTGCTATATATTATATACTGGAGGTCAGCAAAATTATGCACTGTCCTCCTACTATATATATATACTGAGCAAAACTTAAATGCACCACAGGTATGGAATATGGATGGATAGTATACTTGATGACACAGAGGTAGGTAGAGCAGTGGGCTACTGTACCATACTGCTATATTTATATACTGGTGGTCAGCAAAAGTATGCATTGTCCTCCTACTATATATATACTGCGCAAAACTTAAATGCACCACAGGTATGGATGGATAGTATACTTGACGACACAGAGGTAGGTAGAGCAGTGGACTACAGTACCGTACTGCTATATATTATATACTGGTGGTCAGCAAAATTATGCACTGTCCTCCTACTATATATATACTGCGCAAAACTTAAATGCACCACAGGTATGGATGGATGGATGGATAGTATACTTGACGACACAGAGGTAGGTAGAGCAGTGGACTACTGTACCGTACTGCTATATATTATATACTGGTGGTCAGCAAAATTATGCACTGTCCTCCTACTATATATATACTGCGCAAAACTTAAATGCACCACAGGTATGGATGGATAGTATACTTGACGACACAGAGGTAGGTAGAGCAGTGGACTACTGTACCGTACTGCTATATATTATATACTGGTGGTCAGCAAAATTATGCACTGTCCTCCTACTATATATATCCGGCGCAAAACTTAAATGCACCACAGGTATGGATGGATATTATACTTGACGACACAGAGGTAGGTAGAGCAGTGGACTACTGTACCGTACTGCTATATATTATATACCGGTGGTCAGCAAAATTATGCACTGTCCTCCTACTATATATATACTGCGCAAAACTTAAATGCACCACAGGTATGGATTATGGATGGATAGTATACTTGACAACACAGAGGTAGGTAGAGCAGTGGACTACTGTACCGTACTGCTATATATTATATACTGGTGGTCAGCAAAATTATGCACTGTCCTCCTACTATATATATCCGGCGCAAAACTTAAATGCACCACAGGTATGGATGGATATTATACTTGACGACACAGAGGTAGGTAGAGCAGTGGACTACTGTACCGTACTTCTATATATTATATACTGGTGGTCAGCAAAATTATGCACTGTCCTCCTACTATATATATACTGCGCAAAACTTAAATGCACCACAGGTATGGATTATGGATGGATAGTATACTTGACGACACAGAGGTAGGTAGAGCAGTGGACTACTGTACCGTACTGCTATATATTATATACTGGTGGTCAGCAAAATTATGCACTGTCCTCCTACTATATATATATACTGCGCAAAACTTAAATGTACCACAGGTATGGAATATGGATGGATAGTATACTTGACGACACAGAGGTAGGTAGAGCAGTGGACTACTGTACCGTACTGCTATATATTATATACTGGTGGTCAGCAAAATTATGCACAATCCTCCTACTATATATATATATATATACATACTGCTCAAAACTTAAATGCACCACAGGTATGGAATATGGATGGATAGTATACTTGACGACACATACGTAGGTAGAGCAGTGGACTACTGTATCGTACTGCTATATATTATATACTGGTGGTCAGCAAAATTATGCACTGTCCTACTATATATATACTGCGTAAAACCTAAATGCACCACAGGTATGGATGGATAGTATACTTGACGACACAGAGGTAGGTAGAGCAGTGGACTACTGTACCGTACTGCTATATATTATATACTGGTGGTCAGCAAAATTATGCACTGTCCTCCTACTATATATATACTGCGCAAAACTTAAATGCACCACAGGTATGGAAGGATGGATAGTATACTTGACGACACAGAGGTAGATAGAGCAGTGGACTACTGTACCATACTGCTATATATTATATACTGGAGGTCAGCAAAATTATGCACTGTCCTCCTACTATATATATACTGCGCAAAACTGAAATGCACCAAAGGTATGGATGGATAGTATACTTGACGACACAGAGGTAGGTAGAGCAGCGGACTACTGTACCATACTGCTATATATTATATACTGGTGGTCAGCAAAATTATGCACTGTCCTCCTACTATATATATACTGCGCAAAACTTAAAAGCACCACAGGTATGGATGGATAGTATACTTGACGACACAGAGGTAGGTAGAGCAGTGGACTACTGTACCGTACTGCTATATATTATATACTGGTGGTCCGCAAAATTATGCACTGTCCTCCTACTATATATATACTGCGCAAAACTTAAATGCACCACAGGTATGGATGGATGGATGGATGGATAGTATACTTGACGACACAGAGGTTGGTAGAGCAGTGGACTACTGTACCGTACTGCTATATATTATATACTGGTGGTCAGCAAAATTATGCACTGTCCTCCTACTGTATATATACTGCGTAAAACTTAAATGCACCACAGGTATGGAATATGGAGGATAGTATACTTGACGACACAGAGGTAGGTAGAGCAGTGGACTACTGTACCGTACTGCTATATATTATATACTGGTGGTCAGCAAAATTATGCACTGTCCTCCTACTATATATATATACTGCGCAAAACTTAAATGCACCACAGGTATGGATTATGGATGGATAGTATACTTGACGACACAGAGGTAGGTAGAGCAGTGGACTACTGTACCGTACTGCTATATATTATATACTGGTGGTCAGCAAAATTATGCACTGTCCTCCTACTATTTATATATACTGCGCAAAACTTAAATGTACCACAGGTATGGAATATGGATGGATAGTATACTTGACGACACAGAGGTAGGTAGAGCAGTGGACTACTGTACCGTACTGCTATATATTATATACTGGTGGTCAGCAAAATTATGCACAATCCTCCTACTATATATATATATATATATATATATACATACTGCTCAAAACTTAAATGCACCACAGGTATGGAATATGGATGGATAGTATACTTGACGACACATAGGTAGGTAGAGCAGTGGACTACTGTATCGTACTGCTATATATTATATACTGGTGGTCAGCAAAATTATGCACTGTCCTACTATATATATACTGCGCAAAACTTAAATGCACCACAGGTATGGATGGATAGTATACTTGACGACACAGAGGTAGGTAGAGCAGCGGACTACTGTACCATACTGCTATATATTATATACTGGTGGTCAGCAAAATTATGCACTGTCCTCCTACTATATATATACTGCGCAAAACTTAAATGCACCACAGGTATGGATGGATGGTATACTTGACGACACAGAGGTAGGTAGAGCAGTGGACTACTGTACCGTACTGCTATATATTATATACTGGTGGTCCGCAAAATTATGCACTGTCCTCCTACTATATATATACTGCGCAAAACTTAAATGCACCACAGGTATGGATGGATAGTATACTTGACGACACAGAGGTAGGTAGAGCAGTGGACTACTATACCGTACTGCTATATATTATATACTGGTGGTCCGCAAAATTATGCACTGTCCTCCTACTATATATATACTGCGCAAAACTTAAATGCACCACAGGTATGGATGGATGGATGGATAGTATACTTGACGACACAGAGGTTGGTAGAGCAGTGGACTACTGTACCGTACTGCTATATATTATATACTGGTGGTCAGCAAAATTATGCACTGTCCTCCTACTGTATATATACTGCGCAAAACTTAAATGCACCACAGGTATGGAATATGGAGGATAGTATACTTGACGACACAGAGGTAGGTAGAGCAGTGGACTACTGTACCGTACTTCTATATATTATATACTGGTGGTCAGCAAAATTATGCACTGTCCTCCTACTATATATATATATACATACTGCGCAAAACTTAAATGCACCACAGGTATGGATTATGGATGGATAGTATACTTGACGACACAGAGGTAGGTAGAGCAGTGGACTACTGTACCGTACTGCTATATATTATATACTGGTGGTCAGCAAAGTTATGCACTGTCCTCCTACTATATATATATACTGCGCAAAACTTAAATGTACCACAGGTATGGAATATGGATGGATAGTATACTTGACGACACAGAGGTAGGTAGAGCAGTGGACTACTGTACCGTACTGCTATATATTATATACTGGTGGTCAGCAAAATTATGCACAATCCTCCTACTATATATATATATATATATATATATATATATACATACTGCTCAAAACTTAAATGCACCACAGGTATGGAATATGGATGGATAGTATACTTGACGACACAGAGGTAGGTAGAGCAGTGGACTACTGTACCGTACTGCTATATATTATATACTGGTGGTCAGCAAAATTATGCACTGTCCTCCTACTATATATATACTGCGCAAAACTTAAATGCACCACAGGTATGGAAGGCTGGATAGTATACTTCACGACACAGAGGTAGATAGAGCAGTGGACTACTGTACCATACTGCTATATATTATATACTGGTGGTCAGCAAAATTATGCACTGTCCTCCTACTATATATATACTGCGCAAAACTTAAATGCACCACAGGTATGGAAGGATGGATAGTATACTTGACGACACAGAGGTTGGTAGAGCAGTGGACTACTGTACCGTACTGCTATATATTATATACTGCTAGTCAGCAAAATTATGCACTGTCCTCCTACTATATATATACTGCGCAAAACTGAAATGCACCAAAGGTATGGATGGATAGTATACTTGACGACACAGAGGTAGGTAGAGCAGCGGACTACTGTACCATACTGCTATATATTATATACTGGTGGTCAGCAAAATTATGCACTGTCCTCCTACTATATATATACTGCGCAAAACTTAAATGCACCACAGGTATGGATGGATAGTATACTTGACGACACAGAGGTAGGTAGAGCAGTGGACTACTGTACCGTACTGCTATATATTATATACTGGTGGTCCGCAAAATTATGCACTGTCCTCCTACTATATAAATACTGCGCAAAACTTAAACGCACCACAGGTATGGATGGATGGATGGATAGTATACTTGACGACACAGAGGTTGATAGAGCAGTGGACTACTGTACCGTACTGCTATATATTATATACTGGTGGTCAGCAAAATTATGCACTGTCCTCCTACTGTATATATACTGCGCAAAACTTAAATGCACCACAGGTATGGAATATGGAGGATAGTATACTTGACGACACAGAGGTAGGTAGAGCAGTGGACTACTGTACCGTACAGCTATATATTATATACTGGTGGTCAGCAATATTATGCACTGTCCTCCTACTATATATATACTGCACAAAACTTAAATGTACCACAGCTATGGAATATGGATGGATAGTATTATTGACGACACAGAGGTAGGTAGAGCAGTGGACTACTCTAACGTACTGCTATATATTATATACTGGTGGTCAGCAAAATTATGCACTGTCCTCCTACTATATATATACTGCGCAAAACATAAATGCACCACAGGTATGGAATATGGATGGATAGTATACTTGACGACACAGAGGTAGGTAGAGCAGTAGAATACTGTACCGTACTGATATATATTATATACTGGTGGTCAGCAAAATTATGCACTGTCCTCCTACTATATATATACTGCGCAAAACTTAAATGCACCACAGGTATGGATGGATAGTATACTTGACGACACAGAGGTAGGTAGAGCAGTGGACTACTGTACCGTATTGCTATATATTATATACTGGTGGTCAGCAAAATTATGCACAGTCCTCCTACTATATATATATACACGGCGCAAAACTTAAATGCACCACAGGTATGGATGGATAGTATACTTGACGACACAGAGGTAGGCAGAGCAGTGGACTACTGTACCGTACTGCTATATATTATATACTGGTGGTCAGCAAAATTATGCACTGTCCTCCTATTATATATATACTGCGCAAAACTTAAATGCACCAGAGGTATGGAATATGGATGTATAGTATACTTGATGACACAGAGGTAGGTAGAGCAGTGGACTACTGTAACGTACTGCTATATATTATATACTGGTGGTCAGCAAAATTATGCACTGTCCTCCTACTATATATATATATATATATATATACTGAGCAAAACTTAAATGCACCACAGGTATGGAATATGGATGGATAGTATACTTGATGACACAGAGTTAGGTAGAGCAGTGGGCTACTGTACCGTACTGCTATATTTATATACTGGTGGTCAGCAAAAGTATGCATTGTCCTCCTACTATATATATACTGCGCAAAACTTAAATGCACCACAGGTATGGATGGATAGTATACTTGACGACACAGAGGTAGGTAGAGCAGTGGACTACTGTACCGTACTGCTATATATTATATACTGGTGGTCCGCAAAATTATGCACCGTCCTCCTACTATATATATACTGCGCAAAACTTAAATGCACCACAGGTATGGATGGATGGATGGATAGTATACTTGACGACACAGAGGTAGGTAGAGCAGTGGACTACTGTACCGTACTGCTATATATTATAGACTGGTGGTCAGCAAAATTATGCACTGTCCTCCTACTATATATATACTGCGCAAAACTTAAATGCACCACAGGTATGGATGGATAGTATACTTGACGACACAGAGGTAGGTGGAGCAGTGGACTACTGTACCGTACTGCTATATATTATATACTGGTGGTCAGCAAAATTATGCACTGTCCTCCTACTATATATATCCGGCGCAAAACTTAAATGCACCACAGGTATGGATGGATATTATACTTGACGACACAGAGGTAGGTAGAGCAGTGGACTACTGTACCGTACTGCTATATATTATATACTGGTGGTCAGCAAAATTATGCACTGTCCTCCTACTATATATATACTGCGCAAAACTTAAATGCACCACAGGTATGGATTATGGATGGATAGTATACTTGACGACACAGAGGTAGGTAGAGCAGTGGACTACTGTACCGTACTGCTATATATTATATACTGGTGGTCAGCAAAATTATGCACTGTCCTCCTACTATATATATTCGGCGCAAAACTTAAATGCACCACAGGTATGGATGGATATTATACTTGACGACACAGAGGTAGGTAGAGCAGTGGACTACTGTACCGTACTTCTATATATTATATACTGGTGGTCAGCAAAATTATGCACTGTCCTCCTACTATATATATACTGCGCAAAACTTAAATGCACCACAGGTATGGATTATGGATGGATAGTATACTTGACGACACAGAGGTAGGTAGAGCAGTGGACTACTGTACCGTACTGCTATATATTATATACTGGTGGTCAGCAAAATTATGCACTGTCCTCCTACTATATATATACTGCGCAAAACTTAAATGCACCACAGGTATGGAATATGGATGGATAGTATACTTGACGACACAGAGGTAGGTAGAGAAGTGGACTACTGTACCGTACTATTATATATTATATACTGGTGGTCAGCAAAATTATGCACAATCCTCTTACTATATATATATATATATATATATATAAATACATACTGCGCAAAACTTAAATGCACCACAGGTATGGAATATGGATGGATAGTATACTTGATGACACATAGGTAGGTAGAGCAGTGGACTACTGTATCGTACTGCTATATATTATATACTGGTGGTCAGCAAAATTATGCACTGTCCTACTATATATATACTGCGCAAAACTTAAATGCACCACAGGTATGGATGGATAGTATACTTGACGACACAGAGGTAGGTAGAGCAGTGGACTACTGTACCGTACTGCTATATATTATATACTGGTGGTCAGCAAAATTATGCACTGTCCTCCTACTATATATATACTGCGCAAAACTTAAATGCACCACAGGTATGGATGGATAGTATACTTGACGACACAGAGGTAGGTAGAGCAGTGGACTACTGTACCGTACTGCTATATATTATATACTGGTGGTCCGCAAAATTATGCACTGTCCTCCTACTATATAAATACTGCGCAAAACTTAAATGCACCACAGGTATGGATGGATGGATGGATAGTATACTTGACGACACAGAGGTTGATAGAGCAGTGGACTACTGTACCATACTGCTATATATTATATACTGGTGGTCAGCAAAATTATGCACTGTCCTCCTACTGTATATATACTGCGCAAAACTTAAATGCACCACAGGTATGGAATATGGAGGATAGTATACTTGACGACACAGAGGTAGGTAGAGCAGTGGACTACTGTACCGTACTGCTATATATTATATACTGGTGGTCAGCAAAATTATGCACTGTCCTCCTACTATATATATATACTGCGCAAAACATAAATGCACCACAGGTATGGAATATGGATGGATAGTATACTTGATGACACAGAGGTAGGTAGAGCAGTGGACTACTGTACCATACTGCTATATATTATATACTGGTGGTCAGCAATATTATGCACTGTCCTCCTACTATATATATACTGCACAAAACTTAAATGTACCACAGCTATGGAATATGGATGGATAGTATTATTGACGACACAGAGGTAGGTAGAGCAGTGGACTACTCTAACGTACTGCTATATATTATATACTGGTGGTCAGCAAAATTATGCACTGTCCTCCTACTATATATATACTGCGCAAAACATAAATGCACCACAGGTATGGAATATGGATGGATAGTATACTTGACGACACAGAGGTAGGTAGAGCAGAAGAATACTGTACCGTACTGCTATATATTATATACTGGTGGTCAGCAAAATTATGCACTGTCCTCCTACTATATATATACTGCGCAAAACTTAAATGCACCACAGGTATGGATGGATAGTATACTTGACGACACAGAGGTAGGTAGAGCAGTGGACTACTGTACCGTACTGCTATATATTATATACTGGTGGTCAGCAAAATTATGCACAGTCCTCCTACTATATATATATACGGCGCAAAACTTAAATGCACCACAGGTATGGATGGATAGTATACTTGACGACACAGAGGTAGGCAGAGCAGTGGACTACTGTACCGTACTGCTATATATTATATACTGGTGGTCAGCAAAATTATGCACTGTCCTCCTATTATATATATACTGCGCAAAACTTAAATGCACCAGAGGTATGGAATATGGATGTATAGTATACTTGATGACACAGAGGTAGGTAGAGCAGTGGACTACTGTAACGTACTGCTATATATTATATACTGGTGGTCAGCAAAATTATGCACTGTCCTCCTACTATATATATATATATATATACTGAGCAAAACTTAAATGCACCACAGGTATGGAATATGGATGGATAGTATACTTGATGACACAGAGGTAGGTAGAGCAGTGGGCTACTGTACCGTACTGCTATATTTATATACTGGTGGTCAGCAAAAGTATGCATTGTCCTCCTACTATATATATACTGCGCAAAACTTAAATGCACCACAGGTATGGATGGATATTATACTTGACGACACAGAGGTAGGTAGAGCAGTGGACTACTGTACCGTACTGCTATATATTATATACTGGTGGTCAGCAAAATTATGCACTGTCCTCCTACTATATATATACTGCGCAAAACTTAAATGCACCACAGGTATGGATTATGGATGGATAGTATACTTGACGACACAGAGGTAGGTAGAGCAGTGGACTACTGTACCGTACTGCTATATATTATATACTGGTGGTCAGCAAAATTATGCACTGTCCTCCTACTATATATATTCGGCGCAAAACTTAAATGCACCACAGGTATGGATGGATATTATACTTGACGACACAGAGGTAGGTAGAGCAGTGGACTACTGTACCGTACTTCTATATATTATATACTGGTGGTCAGCAAAATTATGCACTGTCCTCCTACTATATATATACTGCGCAAAACTTAAATGCACCACAGGTATGGATTATGGATGGATAGTATACTTGACGACACAGAGGTAGGTAGAGCAGTGGACTACTGTACCGTACTGCTATATATTATATACTGGTGGTCAGCAAAATTATGCACTGTCCTCCTACTATATATATACTGCGCAAAACTTAAATGCACCACAGGTATGGAATATGGATGGATAGTATACTTGACGACACAGAGGTAGGTAGAGAAGTGGACTACTGTACCGTACTATTATATATTATATACTGGTGGTCAGCAAAATTATGCACAATCCTCCTAGTATATATATATATATATATATATATATATACATACTGCGCAAAACTTAAATGCACCACAGGTATGGAATATGGATGGATAGTATACTTGACGACACATAGGTAGGTAGAGCAGTGGACTACTGTATCGTACTGCTATATATTATATACTGGTGGTCAGCAAAATTATGCACTGTCCTACTATATATATACTGCGCAAAACTTAAATGCACCACAGGTATGGATGGATAGTATACTTGACGACACAGAGGTAGGTAGAGCAGTGGACTACTGTACCGTACTGCTATATATTATATACTGGTGGTCCGCAAAATTATGCACTGTCCTCCTACTATATATATCCGGCGCAAAACTTAAATGCACCACAGGTATGGATGGATAGTATACTTGACGACACAGAGGTAGGTAGAGCAGTGGACTACTGTACCGTACTGCTATATATTATATACTGGTGGTCAGCAAAATTATGCACTGTCCTCCTACTATATATATACTGCGCAAAACTTAAATGCACCACAGGTATGGAATATGGATGGATAGTATACTTGACGACACAGAGGTAGGTAGAGCAGTGGACTACTGTACCGTACTGCTATATATTATATACTAGTGGTCAGCAAAATTATGCACTGTCCTCCTACTATATATATACTGCGCAAAACTGAAATGCACCACAGGTATGGATGGATAGTATACTTGACGACACAGAGGTAGGTAGAGCAGCGGACTACTGTACCATACTGCTATATATTATATACTGGTGGTCAGCAAATTTATGCACTGTCCTCCTACTATATATATACTGCGCAAAACTTAAATGCACCACAGGTATGGATGGATAGTATACTTGACGACACAGAGGTAGGTAGAGCAGTGGACTACTGTACCGTTCTGCTATATATTATATACTGGTGGTCAGCAAAATTATGCATTTTCCTCCTACTATATATATACTGCGCAAAACTTAAATGCACCACAGGTATGGATGGATAGTATACTTGACGACACAGAGGTTGGTAGAGCAGTGGAC
The DNA here is from genome assembly GCF_028390025.1 of Pseudophryne corroboree. Lineage (NCBI taxonomy): Eukaryota > Metazoa > Chordata > Amphibia > Anura > Myobatrachidae > Pseudophryne > Pseudophryne corroboree. The sequence goes on from NC_086448.1 coordinate 380,101,290, forward strand.
TACTGTACCGTACTGCTATATATTATATACTGGTGGTCAGCAAAATTATGCACTGTCCTCCTACTATATATATACTGCGCAAAACTTAAATGCACCACAGGTATGGAATATGGAGGATAGTATACTTGACGACACAGAGGTAGGTAGAGCAGTGGACTACTGTACCGTACTGCTATATATTATATACTGGTGGTCAGCAAAATTATGCACTGTCCTCCTACTATATATATATATACTGCACAAAACTTAAATGCACCACAGGTATGGAATATGGATGGATAGTATACTTGATGACACAGAGGTAGGTAGAGCAGTGGACTACTCTACCGTACTGCTATATATTATATACTGGTGGTCAGCAAAATTATGCACTGTCCTTCTACTATATATATACTGCGCAAAACTTAAATGCACCACAGGTATGGATGGATAGTATACTTGACGACACAGAGGTAGGTAGAGCAGTGGACTACTGTGCCATACTGCTATATATTATATACTGGTGGTCAGCAAATTTATGCACTGTCCTCCTACTATATATATACTGCGCAAAACTTAAATGCACCACAGGTATAGATGGATAGTATACTTGACGACACAGAGGTAAGTAGAGCAGTGGACTACTGTACCGTACTGCTATATATTATATACTGGTGGTCAGCAAAATTATGCACTGTCCTCCTACTATATATATCCGGCGCAAAACTTAAATGCACCACAGGTATGGATGGATAGTATACTTGACGACACAGAGGTAGGTAGAGCAGTGGACTACTGTACCGTACTGCTATATATTATATACTGGTGGTCAGCAAAATTATGCACTGTCCTCCTACTATATATATACTGCGCAAAACTTAAATGCACCACAGGTATGGATTATGGATGGATAGTATACTTGACGACACAGAAATAGGTAGAGCAGTAGACTACTGTACCGTACTGCTATATATTATATACTGGTGGTCAGCAACATTATGCACTGTCCTCCTACTATATATATACTGCGCAAAACTTAAATGCACCACAGGTATGGAATATGGAGGATAGTATACTTGACGACACAGAGGTAGGTAGAGCAGTGGACTACTGTACCGTACTGCTATATATTATATACTGGTGGTCAGCAAAATTATGCACTGTCCTCCTACTATATATATATACTGCGCAAAACTTAAATGCACCACAGGTATGGAATATGGATGGATAGTATACTTGATGACACATAGGTAGGTAGAGCAGTGGACTACTGTATCGTACTGCTATATATTATATACTGGTGGTCAGCAAAATTATGCACTGTCCTACTATATATATTCTGCGCAAAACTTAAATGCACCACAGGTATGGATGGATAGTATACTTGATGACACAGAGGTAGGTAGAGCACTGGACTACTGTACCGTACTTCTATATATTATATAATGGAGGTCAGCAAAATTATGCACTGTCCTCCTACTATATATATACTGCACAAAACTTAAATGCACCACAGGTATGGAATATGGATGGATAGTATACTTGACGACACAGATGTAGGTAGAGCAGTGGACTACTGTACCATACTGCTATATATTATATACTGGTGGTCAGCAAAATTATGCACTGTCCTCCTACTATATATATATATACTGCGCAAAACTTAAATGCACCACAGGTATGGAATATATATGGATAGTATACTTGATGACACAGAGGTAGGTAGAGCAGTGGACTACTGTACCGTACTGCTATATATTATATACTGGTGGTCAGCAAAATTATGCACTGTCCTCCTACTATATATATATATACTGCGCAAAACTTAAATGTACCACAGGTATGGAATATGGATGGATAGTATACTTGACGACACAGAGGTAGGTAGAGCAGTGGACTACTGTACCGTACTGCTATATATTATATACTGGTGGTCAGCAAAATTATGCACTGTCCTCCTACTATATATATATATAGATACTGCGCAAAACTTAAATGCACCACAGATATGGAATATGGATGGATAGTATACTTGATGACACGTAGGTAGGTAGAGCAGTGGACTACTGTATCGTACTGCTATATATTATATACTGGTGGTCAGCAAAATTATGCACTGTCCTACTATATATATACTGCGCAAAACTTAAATGCACCACAGGTATGGAATATGGATGGATAGTATACTTGACGACACAGATGTAGGTAGAGCAGTGGACTAATGTACCATACTGCTATATATTATATACTGGTGGTCAGCAAAATTATGCACTGTCCTCCTACTATATATATATACTGCGCAAAATTTAAATGCACCACAGGTATGGAATATGGATGGATAGTATACTTGATTGCACAGAGGTAGGTAGAGCAGTGGACTACTGTACCGTACTGCTATATATTATATACTGGTGGTCAGCAAAATTATGCATTGTTCTCCTACTATATATATACTGCGCAAAACTTAAATGCACCACAGGTATGGAATATGGATGGATAGTATACTTGACGACACAGAGGTAGGTAGAGCAGTGGACTACTGTACCGTACTGCTATATATTATATACTGGTGGTCAGCAAAATTATGCACTGTCCTACTATATATATACTGCGCAAAACTTAAATGTACCACAGGTATGGAATATGGATGGATAGTATACTTGACGACACAGAGGTAGGTAGAGCAGTGGACTACTGTACCGTACTGCTATATATTATATACTGGTGGTCAGCAAAATTATGCACTGTCCTCCTACTATATATATACTGCGCAAAACTTAAATGTACCACAGGTATGGAATATGGATGGATAGTATACTTGATGGCACAGAGGTAGGTAGAGCAGTGAACTACTGTACCGTACTGCTATATATTATATACTGGTGGTCAGCAAAATTATGCATTGTCCTCCTACTACATATATACTGCGCAAAACTTAAATGCACCACAGGTATGGAATATGGATGGATAGTATACTTGATGACACAGAGGTAGGTAGAGCAGTAGACTACTGTACCATACTGCTATATATTATATACTGGTGGTCAGCAAAATTATGCACTGTCCTCCTACTATATATATATATATATACTGCGCAAAACTTAAATGCACCACAGGTATGGAATATGGATGGATAGTATACTTGACGACACATAGGTAGGTAGAGCAGTGGACTACTGTATCGTACTGCTATATATTATATACTGGTGGTCAGCAAAATTATGCACTGTCCTACTATATATATACTGCGCAAAACTTAAATGCACCACAGGTATGGAATATGGATGGATAGTATACTTGACGACACAGATGTAAGTAGAGCAGTGGACTACTGTACCATACTGCTATATATTATATACTGGTGGTCAGCAAAATTATGCACTGTCCTCCTACTATATATATAAACTGCGCAAAACTTAAATGCACCACAGGTATGGATGGATAGTATACTTGACGACACAGAGGTAGGTAGAGCAGTGGACTACTGTACCGTACTGCTATATATTATATACTGGTGGTCAGCAAAATTATGCACTGTCCTCCTACTATATATATACTGCGCAAAACTTAAATGTACCACAGGTATGGAATATGGATGGATAGTATACTTGACGACACAGAGGTAGGTAGAACAGTGGACTACTGTACCGTACTGCTATATATTATATACTGGTGGTCAGCAAAATTATGCACTGTCCTCCTACTATATATATACTGCGCAGACTTAAATGTACCACAGGTATGGAATATGGATGGATAGTATACTTGATGGCACAGAGGTAGGTAGAGCAGTGGACTACTGTACCGTACTGCTATATATTATATACTGGTGGTCAGCAAAATTATGCATTGTCCTCCTACTATATATATACTGCGCAAAACTTAAATGCACCACAGGTATGGAATATGGATGGATAGTATACTTGATGACACAGAGGTAGGTAGAGCAGTGGACTACTGTACCGTACTGCTATATATTATATACTGGTGGTCAGCAAAATTATGCACTGTCCTACAATATATATACTGCGCAAAACTTAAATGTACCACAGGTATGGAATATGGATGGATAGTATACTTGACGACACAGAGGTAGGTAGAGCAGTGGACTACTGTACCGTACTGCTATATATTATATACCGGTGGTCTGCAAAATTATGCACTGTCCTCCTACTATATATATAGATACTGCGCAAAACTTAAATGCACCACAGATATGGAATATGGATGGATAGTATACTTGACGACACATAGGTAGGTAGAGCAGTGGACTACTGTATCATACTGCTATATATTATATACTGGTGGTCAGCAAAATTATGCACTGTCCTACTATATATATACTGCGCAAAACTTAAATGCACCACAGGTATGGAATATGGATGGATAGTGTACTTGACGACACAGAGGCAGGTAGAGCAGTGGACTACTGTACCGTACTGCTATATATTATATACTGGTGGTCAGCAAAATTATGCATTGTCCTCCTACTATATATATACTGCGCAAAACTTAAATGCACCACAGGTATGGATTATGGATGGATAGTATACTTGACGACACAGAGGTAGGTAGAGCAGTGGACTACTGTTTCGTACTGCTATATATTATATACTGGTGGTCAGCAAAATTATGCACTGTCCTACTATATATATACTGCGCAAAACTTAAATGCACCACAGGTATGGATGGATAGTATACTTGACGACACAGAGGTAGGTAGAGCACTGGACTACTGTACCGTACTTCTATATATTATATAATGGAGGTCAGCAAAATTATGCACTGTCCTCCTACTATATATATACTGCACAAAACTTAAATGCACCACAGGTATGGAATATGGATGGATAGTATACTTGACGACACAGATGTAGGTAGAGCAGTGGACTACTGTACCATACTGCTATATATTATATACTGGTGGTCAGCAAAATTATGCACTGTCCTCCTACTATATATATATACTGCGCAAAACTTAAATGCACCACAGGTATGGATGGATAGTATACTTGACGACACAGAGGTAGGTAGAGCAGTGGACTACTGTACCGTACTGCTATATATTATATACTGGTGGTCAGCAAATTTATGCACTGTCCTCCTACTATATATATACTGCGCAAAACTTAAATGCACCACAGGTATGGAATATATATGGATAGTATACTTGATGACACAGAGGTAGGTAGAGCAGTGGACTACTGTACCGTACTGCTATATATTATATACTGGTGGTCAGCAAAATTATGCACTGTCCTCCTACTATATATATATATATATACTGCGCAAAACTTAAATGTACCACAGGTATGGAATATGGATGGATAGTATACTTGACGACACAGAGGTAGGTAGAGCAGTGGACTACTGTACCGTACTGCTATATATTATATACTGGTGGTCAGCAAAATTATGCACTGTCCTCCTACTATATATATATATATAGATACTGCGCAAAACTTAATGCACCACAGATATGGAATATGGATGGATAGTATACTTGATGACACGTAGGTAGGTAGAGCAGTGGACTACTGTATCGTACTGCTATATATTATATACTGGTGGTCAGCAAAATTATGCACTGTCCTACTATATATACTGCGCAAAACTTAAATGCACCACAGGTATGGAATATGGATGGATAGTATACTTGACGACACAGATGTAGGTAGAGTAGTGGACTAATGTACCATACTGCTATATATTATATACTGGTGGTCAGCAAAATTATGCACTGTCCTCCTACTATATATATATATACTGCGCAAAATTTAAATGTACCACAGGTATGGAATATGGATGGATAGTATACTTGATTGCACAGAGGTAGGTAGAGCAGTGGACTACTGTACCATACTGCTATATATTATATACTGGTGGTCAGCAAAATTATGCATTGTCCTCCTACTATATATATACTGCGCAAAACTTAAATGCACCACAGGTATGGAATATGGATGGATAGTATACTTGACGACACAGAGGTAGGTAGAGCAGTGGACTACTGTACCGTACTGCTATATATTATATACTGGTGGTCAGCAAAATTATGCACTGTCCTACTATATATATACTGCGCAAAACTTAAATGTACCACAGGTATGGAATATGGATGGATAGTATACTTGACGACACAGAGGTAGGTAGAGCAGTGGACTACTGTACCGTACTGCTATATATTATATACTGGTGGTCAGCAAAATTATTCACTGTCCTCCTACTATATATATACTGCGCAAAACTTAAATGTACCACAGGTATGGAATATGGATGGATAGTATACTTGATGGCACAGAGGTAGGTAGAGCAGTGGACTACTGTACCGTACTGCTATATATTATATACTGGTGGTCAGCAAAATTATGCATTGTCCTCCTACTACATATATACTGCGCAAAACTTAAATGCATCACATGTATGGAATATGGATGGATAGTATACTTGATGACACAGAGGTAGGTAGAGCAGTAGACTACTGTACCATACTGCTATATATTATATACTGGTGGTCAGCAAAATTATGCACTGTCCTCCTACTATATATATATATACTGCGCAAAACTTAAATGCACCACAGGTATGGAATATGGATGGATAGTATACTTGACGACACATAGGTAAGTAGAGCAGTGGACTACTGTATCGTACTGCTATATATTATATACGGGTGGTCAGCAAAATTATGCACTGTCCTACTATATATATACTGCGCAAAACTTAAATGCACCACAGGTATGGAATATGGATGGATAGTATACTTGACGACACAGATGTAAGTAGAGCAGTGGACTACTGTACCATACTGCTATATATTATATACTGGTGGTCAGCAAAATTATGCACTGTCCTCCTACTATATATATAAACTGCGCAAAACTTAAATGCACCACAGGTATGGATGGATAGTATACTTGACGACACAGAGGTAGGTAGAGCAGTGGACTACTGTACCGTACTGCTATATATTATATACTGGTGGTCAGCAAAATTATGCACTGTCCTCCTACTATATATATACTGCGCAAAACTTAAATGTACCACAGGTATGGAATATGGATGGATAGTATACTTGACGACACAGAGGTAGGTAGAGCAGTGGACTACTGTACCGTACTGCTATATATTATATACTGGTGGTCAGCAAAATTATGCACTGTCCTCCTACTATATATATACTGCGCAAAACTTAAATGTACCACAGGTATGGAATATGGATGGATAGTATACTTGATGGCACAGAGGTAGGTAGAGCAGTGGACTACTGTACCGTACTGCTATATATTATATACTGGTGGTCAGTAAAATTATGCATTGTCCTCCTACTATATATATACTGCGCAAAACTTAAATGCACCACAGGTATGGAATATGGATGGATAGTATACTTGATGACACAGAGGTAGGTAGAGCAGTGGACTACTGTACCGTACTGCTATATATTATATACTGGTGGTCAGCAAAATTATGCACTGTCCTCCTACTATATATATATATATATATATATACATACTGCGCAAAACTTAAATGCAGCACAGGTATGGAATATGGATGGATAGTATACTTGACGACACATAGGTAGGTAGAGCAGTGGACTACTGTATCGTACTGCTATATATTATATACTGGTGGTCAGCAAAATTATGCACTGTCCTACTATAAATATACTGCGCAAAACTTAAATGCACCACAGGTATGGATGGATAGTATACTTGACGACACAGAGGTAGGTAGAGCACTGGACTACTGTACCGTACTTCTATATATTATATAATGGAGGTCAGCAAAATTATGCACTGTCCTCCTACTATATATATACTGCACAAAACTTAAATGCACCACAGGTATGGAATATGGATGGATAGTATACTTGACGACACAGATGTAGGTAGAGCAGTGGACTACTGTACCGTACTGCTATATATTATATACTGGTGGTCAGCAAAATTATGCACTGTCCTCCTACTATATATATATACTGCGCAAAACTTAAATGCACCACAGGTATGGATGGATAGTATACTTGACGACACAGAGGTAGGTAGAGCAGTGGACTACTGTACCGTACTGCTATATATTATATACTGGTGGTCAGCAAAATTATTCACTGTCCTCCTACTATATATATACTGCGCAAAACTTAAATGTACCACAGGTATGGAATATGGATGGATCGTATACTTGACGACACATAGGTAGGTAGAGCAGTGGACTACTGTACCGTACTGCTATATATTATATACTGGTGGTCAGCAAATTTATGCACTGTCCTCCTACTATATATATACTGCGCAAAACTTAAATGCACCACAGGTATGGAATATATATGGATAGTATACTTGATGACACAGAGGTAGGTAGAGCAGTGGACTACTGTACCGTACTGCTATATATTATATACTGGTGGTCAGCAAAATTATGCACTGTCCTCCTACTATATATATATGTACTGCGCAAAACTTAAATGTACCACAGGTATGGAATATGGATGGATAGTATACTTGACGACACAGAGGTAGGTAGAGCAGTGGACTACTGTACCGTACTGCTATATATTATATACTGGTGGTCAGCAAAATTATGCACTGTCCTCCTACTATATATATAGATACTGCGCAAAACTTAAATGCACCACAGATATGGAATATGGATGGATAGTATACTTGATGACACGTAGGTAGGTAGAGCAGTGGACTACTGTATCGTACTGCTATATATTATATACTGGTGGTCAGCAAAATTAAGCACTGTCCTACTATATATATACTGCGCAAAACTTAAATGCACCACAGGTATGGAATATGGATGGATAGTATACTTGACGACACAGATGTAGGTAGAGCAGTGGACTAATGTACCATACTGCTATATATTATATACTGGTGGTCAGCAAAATTATGCACTGTCCTCCTACTATATATATATACTGCGCAAAATTTAAATGCACCACAGGTATGGATGGATAGTATACTTGACGACACAGAGGTAGGTAGAGCAGTGGACTACTGTACCGTACTGCTATATATTATATACTGGTGGTCAGCAAAATTATGCACTGTCCTCCTACTATATATATACTGCACAAAACTTAAATGTACCACAGGTATGGAATATGGATGGATAGTATACTTGATGGCACAGAGGTAGGTAGAGCAGTGGACTACTGTACCGTACTGCTATATATTATATACTGGTGGTCAGCAAAATTATGCATTGTCCTCCTACTATATATATACTGCGCAAAACTTAAATGCACCACAGGTATGGAATATGGATGGATAGTATACTTGACGACACAGAGGTAGGTAGAGCAGTGGACTACTGTACCGTACTGCTATATATTATATACTGGTGGTCAGCAAAATTATGCACTGTCCTACTATATATATACTGCGCAAAACTTAAATGTACCACAGGTATGGAATATGGATGGATAGTATACTTGACGACACAGAGGTAGGTAGAGCATTGGACTACTGTACAGTACTGCTATATATTATATACTGGTGATCAGAAAAATTATGCACTGTCCTCCTACTATATATATACTGCGCAAAACTTAAATGTACCACAGGTATGGAATATGGATGGATAGTATACTTGATGACACAGAGGTAGGTAGAGCAGTAGACTACTGTACCATACTGCTATATATTATATACTGGTGGTCAGCAAAATTATGCACTGTCCTCCTACTATATATATATATATATACTGCGCAAAACTTAAATGCACCACAGGTATGGATGGATAGTATACTTGACGACACAGAGGTAGGTAGAGCAGTGGACTACTGTACCGTACTGCTATATATTATATACTGGTGGTCAGCAAATTTATGCACTGTCCTCCTACTATATATATACTGCGCAAAACTTAAATGCACCACAGGTATGGAATATATATGGATAGTATACTTGATGACACAGAGGTAGGTAGAGCAGTGGACTACTGTACCGTACTGCTATATATTATATACTGGTGGTCAGCAAAATTATGCACTGTCCTCCTACTATATATATATATACTGCGCAAAACTTAAATGTACCACAGGTATGGAATATGGATGGATAGTACACTTGACGACACAGAGGTAGGTAGAGCAGTGGACTACTGTACCGTACTGCTATATATTATATACTGGTGGTCAGCAAAATTATGCACTGTCCTCCTACTATATATATATATAGATACTGCGCAAAACTTAAATGCACCACAGATATGGAATATGGATGGATAGTATACTTGATGACACGTAGGTAGGTAGAGCAGTGGACTACTGTATCGTACTGCTATATATTATATACTGGTGGTCAGCAAAATTATGCACTGTCCTACTATATATATACTGCGCAAAACTTAAATGCACCACAGGTATGGAATATGGATGGATAGTATACTTGACGACACAGATATAGGTAGAGCAGTGGACTAATGTACCATACTGCTATATATTATATACTGGTGGTCAGCAAAATTATGCACTGTCCTCCTACTATATATATATACTGCGCAAAATTTAAATGCACCACAGGTATGGAATATGGATGGATAGTATACTTGATTGCACAGAGGTAGGTAGAGCAGTGGACTACTGTACCGTACTGCTATATATTATATACTGGTGGTCAGCAAAATTATGCATTGTCCTCCTACTATATATATACTGCGCAAAACTTAAATGCACCACAGGTATGGAATATGGATGGATAGTATACTTGACGACACAGAGGTAGGTAGAGCAGTGGACTACTGTACCGTACTGCTATATATTATATACTGGTGGTCAGCAAAATTATGCACTGTCCTACTATATATATATACTGCGCAAAACTTAAATGTACCACAGGTATGGAATATGGATGGATAGTATACTTGACGACACAGAGGTAGGTAGAGCAGTGGACTACTGTACCGTACTGCTATATATTATATACTGGTGGTCAGCAAAATTATGCACTGTCCTCCTACTATATATATACTGCGCAAAACTTAAATGTACCACAGGTATGGAATATGGATGGATAGTATACTTGATGGCACAGAGGTAGGTAGAGCAGTGAACTACTGTACCGTACTGCTATATTATATACTGGTGGTCAGCAAAATTATGCATTGTCCTCCTACTACATATATACTGCGCAAAACTTAAATGCACCACAGGTATGGAATATGGATGGATAGTATACTTGATGACACAGAGGTAGGTAGAGCAGTAGACTACTGTACCATACTGCTATATATTATATACTGGTGGTCAGCAAAATTATGCACTGTCCTCCTACTATATATATATATATACTGCGCAAAACTTAAATGCACCACAGGTATGGATGGATAGTATACTTGACGACACAGAGGTAGGTAGAGCAGTGGACTACTGTACAGTACTGCTATATATTATATACTGGTGGTCAGCAAAATTATGCACTGTCCTCCTACTATATATATACTGCGCAAAACTTAAATGTACCACAGGTATGGAATATGGATGGATAGTATACTTGACGACACAGAGGTAGGTAGAACAGTGGACTACTGTACCGTACTGCTATATATTATATACTGGTGGTCAGCAAAATTATGCACTGTCCTCCTACTATATATATACTGCGCAAAACTTAAATGTACCACAGGTATGGAATATGGATGGATAGTATACTTGATGGCACAGAGGTAGGTAGAGCAGTGGACTACTGTACCGTACTGCTATATATTATATACTGGTGGTCAGCAAAATTATGCATTGTCCTCCTACTATATATATACTGCGCAAAACTTAAATGCACCACAGGTATGGATTATGGATGGATAGTATACTTGATGACACAGAGGTAGGTAGAGCAGTGGACTACTGTACCGTACTGCTATATATTATATACTGGTGGTCAGCAAAATTATGCACTGTCCTACAATATATATACTGCGCAAAACTTAAATGTACCACAGGTATGGAATATGGATGGATAGTATACTTGACGACACAGAGGTAGGTAGAGCAGTGGACTACTGTACCGTACTGCTATATATTAAATACCGGTGGTCTGCAAAATTATGCACTGTCCTCCTACTATATATATAGATACTGCGCAAAACTTAAATGCACCACAGATATGGAATATGGATGGATAGTATACTTGACGACACATAGGTAGGTAGAGCAGTGGACTACTGTATCATACTGCTATATATTATATACTGGTGGTCAGCAAAATTATGCACTGTCCTACTATATATATACTGCGCAAAACTTAAATGCACCACAGGTATGGAATATGGATGGATAGTGTACTTGACGACACAGAGGCAGGTAGAGCAGTGGACTACTGTACCGTACTGCTATATATTATATACTGGTGGTCAGCAAAATTATGCATTGTCCTCCTACTATATATATACTGCGCAAAACTTAAATGCACCACAGGTATGGATTATGGATGGATAGTATACTTGACGACACAGAGGTAGGTAGAGCAGTAGACTACTGTACCGTACTGCTATATATTATATACTGGTGGTCAGCAACATTATGCACTGTCCTCCTACTATATATATATACTGCGCAAAACTTAAATGTACCACAGGTATGGAATATGGATGGATAGTATACTTGACGACACAGAGGTAGGTAGAGCAGTGGACTACTGTACCGTACTGCTATATATTATATACTGGTGGTCAGCAAAATTATGCACTGTCCTCCTACTATATGTATATATATATATATATATATATATATATATACATACTGCGCAAAACTTAAATGCACCACAGGTATGGAATATGGATGGATAGTATACTTGACGACACATAGGTAGGTAGAGCAGTGGACTACTGTATCGTACTGCTATATATTATATACTGGTGGTCAGCAAAATTATGCACTGTCCTACTATATATATACTGCGCAAAACTTAAATGCACCACAGGTATGGATGGATAGTATACTTGACGACACAGAGGTAGGTAGAGCACTGGACTACTGTACCGTACTTCTATATATTATATAATGGAGGTCAGCAAAATTATGCACTGTCCTCCTACTATATATATACTGCGCAAAACTTAAATGTACCACAGGTATGGAATATGGATGGATAGTATACTTGACGACACAGAGGTAGGTAGAGCAGTGGACTACTGTACCGTACTGCTATATATTATATACTGGTGGTCAGCAAAATTATGCACTGTCCTCCTACTATATATATATATATATATATATATATACATACTGCGCAAAACTTAAATGCACCACAGGTATGGAATATGGATGGATAGTATACTTGACGACACATAGGTAGGTAGAGCAGTGGACTACTGTATCGTACTGCTATATATTATATACTGGTGGTCAGCAAAATTATGCACTGTCCTACTATATATATACTGCGCAAAACTTAAATGCACCACAGGTATGGATGGATAGTATACTTGACGACACAGAGGTAGGTAGAGCACTGGACTACTGTACCGTACTTCTATATATTATATAATGGAGGTCAGCAAAATTATGCACTGTCCTCCTACTATATATATACTGCACAAAACTTAAATGCACCACAGGTATGGAATATGGATGGATAGTATACTTGACGACACAGATGTAGGTAGAGCAGTGGACTGCTGTACCGTACTGCTATATATTATATACTGGTGGTCAGCAAAATTATGCACTGTCCTCGTACTATATATATATACTGCGCAAAACTTAAATGCACCACAGGTATGGATGGATAGTATACTTGACGACACAGAGGTAGGTAGAGCAGTGGACTACTGTACCGTACTGCTATATATTATATACTGGTGGTCAGCAAAATTATTCACTGTCCTCCTACTATATATATACTGCGCAAAACTTAAATGTACCACAGGTATGGAATATGGATGGATCGTATACTTGACGACACATAGGTAGGTAGAGCAGTGGACTACTGTACCGTACTGCTATATATTATATACTGGTGGTCAGCAAATTTATGCACTGTCCTCCTACTATATATATACTGCGCATAACTTAAATGCACCACAGGTATGGAATATATATGGATAGTATACTTGATGACACAGAGGTAGGTAGAGCAGTGGACTACTGTACCGTACTGCTATATATTATATACTGGTGGTCAGCAAAATTATGCACTGTCCTCCTACTATATATATATGTACTGCGCAAAACTTAAATGTACCACAGGTATGGAATATGGATGGATAGTATACTTGACGACACAGAGGTAGGTAGAGCAGTGGACTACTGTACCGTACTGCTATATATTATATACTGGTGGTCAGCAAAATTATGCACTGTCCTCCTACTATATATATAGATACTGCGCAAAACTTAAATGCACCACAGATATGGAATATGGATGGATAGTATACTTGATGACACGTAGGTAGGTAGAGCAGTGGACTACTGTATCGTACTGCTATATATTATATACTGGTGGTCAGCAAAATTAAGCACTGTCCTACTATATATATACTGCGCAAAACTTAAATGCACCACAGGTATGGAATATGGATGGATAGTATACTTGACGACACAGATGTAGGTAGAGCAGTGGACTAATGTACCATACTGCTATATATTATATACTGGTGGTCAGCAAAATTATGCACTGTCCTCCTACTATATATATATACTGCGCAAAATTTAAATGCACCACAGGTATGGATGGATAGTATACTTGACGACACAGAGGTAGGTAGAGCAGTGGACTACTGTACCGTACTGCTATATATTATATACTGGTGGTCAGCAAAATTATGCACTGTCCTCCTACTATATATATACTGCACAAAACTTAAATGTACCACAGGTATGGAATATGGATGGATAGTATACTTGATGGCACAGAGGTAGGTAGAGCAGTGGACTACTGTACCGTACTGCTATATATTATATACTGGTGGTCAGCAAAATTATGCATTGTCCTCCTACTATATATATACTGCGCAAAACTTAAATGCACCACAGGTATGGAATATGGATGGATAGTATACTTGACGACACAGAGGTAGGTAGAGCAGTGGACTACTGTACCGTACTGCTATATATTATATACTGGTGGTCAGCAAAATTATGCACTGTCCTACTATATATATACTGCGCAAAACTTAAATGTACCACAGGTATGGAATATGGATGGATAGTATACTTGACGACACAGAGGTAGGTAGATCATTGGACTACTGTACCGTACTGCTATATATTATATACTGGTGATCAGAAAAATTATGCACTGTCCTCCTACTATATATATACTGCGCAAAACTTAAATGTACCACAGGTATGGAATATGGATGGATAGTATACTTGATGGCACAGAGGTAGGTAGAGCAGTGGACTACTGTACCGTACTGCTATATATTATATACTGGTGGTCAGCAAAATTATGCATTGTCCTCCTACTATATATATACTGCGCAAAACTTAAATGCACCACAGGTATGGAATATGGATGGATAGTATACTTGATGACACAGAGGTAGGTAGAGCAGTAGACTACTGTACCATACTGCTATATATTATATACTGGTGGTCAGCAAAATTATGCACTGTCCTCCTACTATATATATATATATATACTGCGCAAAACTTAAATGCACCACAGGTATGGATGGATAGTATACCTGTACTTGACGACACAGAGGTAGGTAGAGCAGTGGACTACTGTACCGTACTGCTATATATTATATACTGGTGGTCAGCAAATTTATGCACTGTCCTCCTACTATATATATACTGCGCAAAACTTAAATGCACCACAGGTATGGAATATATATGGATAGTATACTTGATGACACAGAGGTAGGTAGAGCAGTGGACTACTGTACCGTACTGCTATATATTATATACTGGTGGTCAGCAAAATTATGCACGGTCCTCCTACTATATATATATATATACTGCGCAAAACTTAAATGTACCACAGGTATGGAATATGGATGGATAGTATACTTGACGACACAGAGGTAGGTAGAGCAGTGGACTACTGTACCGTACTGCTATATATTATATACTGGTGGTCAGCAAAATTATGCACTGTCCTCCTACTATATATATATATAGATACTGCGCAAAACTTAAATGCACCACAGATATGGAATATGGATGGATAGTATACTTGATGACACGTAGGTAGGTAGAGCAGTGGACTACTGTATCGTACTGCTATATATTATATACTGGTGGTCAGCAAAATTATGCACTGTCCTACTATATATATACTGCGCAAAACTTAAATGCACCACAGGTATGGAATATGGATGGATAGTATACTTGACGACACAGATGTAGGTAGAGCAGTGGACTAATGTACCATACTGCTATATATTATATACTGGTGGTCAGCAAAATTATGCACTGTCCTCCTACTATATATATATACTGCGCAAAATTTAAATGCACCACAGGTATGGAATATGGATGGATAGTATACTTGATTGCACAGAGGTAGGTAGAGCAGTGGACTACTGTACCGTACTGCTATATATTATATACTGGTGGTCAGCAAAATTATGCATTGTCCTCCTACTATATATATACTGCGCAAAACTTAAATGCACCACAGGTATGGAATATGGATGGATAGTATACTTGACGACACAGAGGTAGGTAGAGCAGTGGACTACTGTACCGTACTGCTATATATTATATACTGGTGGTCAGCAAAATTATGCACTGTCCTACTATATATATACTGCGCAAAACTTAAATGTACCACAGGTATGGAATATGGATGGATAGTATACTTGACGACACAGAGGTAGGTAGAGCAGTGGACTACTGTACCGTACTGCTATATATTATATACTGGTGGTCAGCAAAATTATGCACTGTCCTCCTACTATATATATACTGCGCAAAACTTAAATGTACCACAGGTATGGAATATGGATGGATAGTATACTTGATGGCACAGAGGTAGGTAGAGCAGTGAACTACTGTACCGTACTGCTATATATTATATACTGGTGGTCAGCAAAATTATGCATTGTCCTCCTACTACATATATACTGCGCAAAACTTAAATGCACCACAGGTATGGAATATGGATGGATAGTATACTTGATGACACAGAGGTAGGTAGAGCAGTAGACTACTGTACCATACTGCTATATATTATATACTGGTGGTCAGCAAAATTATGCACTGTCCTCCTACTATATATATATATATATATACTGCGCAAAACTTAAATGCACCACAGGTATGGAATATGGATGGATAGTATACTTGACGACACATAGGTAGGTAGAGCAGTGGACTACTGTATCGTACTGCTATATATTATATACTGGTGGTCAGCAAAATTATGCACTGTCCTACTATATATATACTGCGCAAAACTTAAATGCACCACAGGTATGGAATATGGATGGATAGTATACTTGACGACACAGATGTAAGTAGAGCAGTGGACTACTGTACCATACTGCTATATATTATATACTGGTGGTCAGCAAAATTATGCACTGTCCTCCTACTATATATATAAACTGCGCAAAACTTAAATGCACCACAGGTATGGATGGATAGTATACTTGACGACACAGAGGTAGGTAGAGCAGTGGACTACTGTACCGTACTGCTATATATTATATACTGGTGGTCAGCAAAATTATGCACTGTCCTCCTACTATATATATACTGCGCAAAACTTAAATGTACCACAGGTATGGAATATGGATGGATAGTATACTTGACGACACAGAGGTAGGTTGACAGTGGACTACTGTACCGTACTGCTATATATTATATACTGGTGGTCAGCAAAATTATGCACTGTCCTCCTACTATATATATACTGCGCAAAACTTAAATGTACCACAGGTATGGAATATGGATGGATAGTATACTTGATGGCACAGAGGTAGGTAGAGCAGTGGACTACTGTACCGTACTGCTATATATTATATACTGGTGGTCAGCAAAATTATGCATTGTCCTCCTACTATATATATACTGCGCAAAACTTAAATGCACCACAGGTATGGAATATGGATGGATAGTATACTTGATGACACAGAGGTAGGTAGAGCAGTGGACTACTGTACCGTACTGCTATATATTATATACTGGTGGTCAGCAAAATTATGCACTGTCCTACAATATATATACTGCGCAAAACTTAAATGTACCACAGGTATGGAATATGGATGGATAGTATACTTGACGACACAGAGGTAGGTAGAGCAGTGTACTACTGTACCGTACTGCTATATATTATATACCGGTGGTCTGC
Source organism: Pseudophryne corroboree (assembly GCF_028390025.1). NCBI lineage: Eukaryota > Metazoa > Chordata > Amphibia > Anura > Myobatrachidae > Pseudophryne > Pseudophryne corroboree. The sequence goes on from NC_086448.1 coordinate 380,119,526, forward strand.
AAAATTATGCACTGTCCTCCTACTATATATATAGATACTGCGCAAAACTTAAATGCACCACAGATATGGAATATGGATGGATAGTATACTTGACGACACATAGGTAGGTTGAGCAGTGGACTACTGTATCATACTGCTATATATTATATACTGGTGGTCAGCAAAATTATGCACTGTCCTACTATATATATACTGCGCAAAACTTAAATGCACCACAGGTATGGAATATGGATGGATAGTGTACTTGACGACACAGAGGCAGGTAGAGCAGTGGACTACTGTACCGTACTGCTATATATTATATACTGGTGGTCAGCAAAATTATGCATTGTCCTCCTACTATATATATACTGCGCAAAACTTAAATGCACCACAGGTATGGATTATGGATGGATAGTATACTTGACGACACAGAGGTAGGTAGAGCAGTAGACTACTGTACCGTACTGCTATATATTATATACTGGTGGTCAGCAACATTATGCACTGTCCTCCTACTATATATATATACTGCGCAAAACTTAAATGTACCACAGGTATGGAATATGGATGGATAGTATACTTGACGACACAGAGGTAGGTAGAGCAGTGGACTAATGTACCGTACTGCTATATATTATATACTGGTGGTCAGCAAAATTATGCACTGTCCTCCTACTATATATATATATATATATATATATATATATATACATACTGCGCAAAACTTAAATGCACCACAGGTATGGAATATGGATGGATAGTATACTTGACGACACATAGGTAGGTAGAGCAGTGGACTACTGTATCGTACTGCTATATATTATATACGGGTGGTCAGCAAAATTATGCACTGTCCTACTATATATATACTGCGCAAAACTTAAATGCACCACAGGTATGGATGGATAGTATACTTGACGACACAGAGGTAGGTAGAGCACTGGACTACTGTACCGTACTTCTATATATTATATAATGGAGGTCAGCAAAATTATGCACTGTCCTCCTACTATATATATACTGCGCAAAACTTAAATGCACCACAGGTATGGAATATATATGGATAGTATACTTGATGACACAGAGGTAGGTAGAGCAGTGGACTACTGTACCGTACTGCTATATATTATATACTGGTGGTCAGCAAAATTATGCACTGTCCTACTATATATATACTGCGCAAAACTTAAATGCACCACAGGTATGGAATATGGATGGATAGTATACTTGACGACACAGATGTAGGTAGAGTAGTGGACTAATGTACCATACTGCTATATATTATATACTGGTGGTCAGCAAAATTATGCACTGTCCTCCTACTATATATATATATATACTGCGCAAAATTTAAATGTACCACAGGTATGGAATATGGATGGATAGTATACTTGATTGCACAGAGGTAGGTAGAGCAGTGGACTACTGTACCATACTGCTATATATTATATACTGGTGGTCAGCAAAATTATGCATTGTCCTCCTACTATATATATACTGCGCAAAACTTAAATGCACCACAGGTATGGAATATGGATGGATAGTATACTTGACGACACAGAGGTAGGTAGAGCAGTAGACTACTGTACCATACTGCTATATATTATATACTGGTGGTCAGCAAAATTATGCACTGTCCTCCTACTATATATATATATATATACTGCGCAAAACTTAAATGCACCACAGGTATGGAATATGGATGGATAGTATACTTGACGACACATAGGTAGGTAGAGCAGTGGACTACTGTATCGTACTGCTATATATTATATACTGGTGGTCAGCAAAATTATGCACTGTCCTACTATATATATACTGCGCAAAACTTAAATGCACCACAGGTATGGAATATGGATGGATAGTATACTTGACGACACAGATGTAAGTAGAGCAGTGGACTACTGTACCATACTGCTATATATTATATACTGGTGGTCAGCAAAATTATGCACTGTCCTCCTACTATATATATAAACTGCGCAAAACTTAAATGCACCACAGGTATGGATGGATAGTATACTTGACGACACAGAGGTAGGTAGAGCAGTGGACTACTGTACCGTACTGCTATATATTATATACTGGTGGTCAGCAAAATTATGCACTGTCCTCCTACTATATATATACTGCGCAAAACTTAAATGTACCACAGGTATGGAATATGGATGGATAGTATACTTGACGACACAGAGGTAGGTTGACAGTGGACTACTGTACCGTACTGCTATATATTATATACTGGTGGTCAGCAAAATTATGCACTGTCCTCCTACTATATATATACTGCGCAAAACTTAAATGCACCACAGGTATGGAATATGGATGGATAGTATACTTGATGGCACAGAGGTAGGTAGAGCAGTGGACTACTGTACCGTACTGCTATATATTATATACTGGTGGTCAGCAAAATTATGCATTGTCCTCCTACTATATATATACTGCGCAAAACTTAAATGCACCACAGGTATGGAATATGGATGGATAGTATACTTGATGACACAGAGGTAGGTAGAGCAGTGGACTACTGTACCGTACTGCTATATATTATATACTGGTGGTCAGCAAAATTATGCACTGTCCTACAATATATATACTGCGCAAAACTTAAATGTACCACAGGTATGGAATATGGATGGATAGTATACTTGACGACACAGAGGTAGGTAGAGCAGTGTACTACTGTACCGTACTGCTATATATTATATACCGGTGGTCTGCAAAATTATGCACTGTCCTCCTACTATATATATAGATACTGCGCAAAACTTAAATGCACCACAGATATGGAATATGGATGGATAGTATACTTGACGACACATAGGTAGGTAGAGCAGTGGACTACTGTATCATACTGCTATATATTATATACTGGTGGTCAGCAAAATTATGCACTGTCCTACTACTATATATATACTGCGCAAAACTTAAATGTACCACAGGTATGGAATATGGATGGATAGTATACTTGACGACACAGAGGTAGGTTGACAGTGGACTACTGTACCGTACTGCTATATATTATATACTGGTGGTCAGCAAAATTATGCACTGTCCTCCTACTATATATATACTGCGCAAAACTTAAATGTACCACAGGTATGGAATATGGATGGATAGTATACTTGATGGCACAGAGGTAGGTAGAGCAGTGGACTACTGTACCGTACTGCTATATATTATATACTGGTGGTCAGCAAAATTATGCATTGTCCTCCTACTATATATATACTGCGCAAAACTTAAATGCACCACAGGTATGGAATATGGATGGATAGTATACTTGATGACACAGAGGTAGGTAGAGCAGTGGACTACTGTACCGTACTGCTATATATTATATACTGGTGGTCAGCAAAATTATGCACTGTCCTACAATATATATACTGCGCAAAACTTAAATGTACCACAGGTATGGAATATGGATGGATAGTATACTTGACGACACAGAGGTAGGTAGAGCAGTGTACTACTGTACCGTACTGCTATATATTATATACCGGTGGTCTGCAAAATTATGCACTGTCCTCCTACTATATATATAGATACTGCGCAAAACTTAAATGCACCACAGATATGGAATATGGATGGATAGTATACTTGACGACACATAGGTAGGTTGAGCAGTGGACTACTGTATCATACTGCTATATATTATATACTGGTGGTCAGCAAAATTATGCACTGTCCTACTATATATATACTGCGCAAAACTTAAATGCACCACAGGTATGGAATATGGATGGATAGTGTACTTGACGACACAGAGGCAGGTAGAGCAGTGGACTACTGTACCGTACTGCTATATATTATATACTGGTGGTCAGCAAAATTATGCATTGTCCTCCTACTATATATATACTGCGCAAAACTTAAATGCACCACAGGTATGGATTATGGATGGATAGTATACTTGACGACACAGAGGTAGGTAGAGCAGTAGACTACTGTACCGTACTGCTATATATTATATACTGGTGGTCAGCAACATTATGCACTGTCCTCCTACTATATATATATACTGCGCAAAACTTAAATGTACCACAGGTATGGAATATGGATGGATAGTATACTTGACGACACAGAGGTAGGTAGAGCAGTGGACTAATGTACCGTACTGCTATATATTATATACTGGTGGTCAGCAAAATTATGCACTGTCCTCCTACTATATATATATATATATATATATATATATATATACATACTGCGCAAAACTTAAATGCACCACAGGTATGGAATATGGATGGATAGTATACTTGACGACACATAGGTAGGTAGAGCAGTGGACTACTGTATCGTACTGCTATATATTATATACGGGTGGTCAGCAAAATTATGCACTGTCCTACTATATATATACTGCGCAAAACTTAAATGCACCACAGGTATGGATGGATAGTATACTTGACGACACAGAGGTAGGTAGAGCACTGGACTACTGTACCGTACTTCTATATATTATATAATGGAGGTCAGCAAAATTATGCACTGTCCTCCTACTATATATATACTGCGCAAAACTTAAATGCACCACAGGTATGGAATATATATGGATAGTATACTTGATGACACAGAGGTAGGTAGAGCAGTGGACTACTGTACCGTACTGCTATATATTATATACTGGTGGTCAGCAAAATTATGCACTGTCCTACTATATATATACTGCGCAAAACTTAAATGCACCACAGGTATGGAATATGGATGGATAGTATACTTGACGACACAGATGTAGGTAGAGTAGTGGACTAATGTACCATACTGCTATATATTATATACTGGTGGTCAGCAAAATTATGCACTGTCCTCCTACTATATATATATATATACTGCGCAAAATTTAAATGTACCACAGGTATGGAATATGGATGGATAGTATACTTGATTGCACAGAGGTAGGTAGAGCAGTGGACTACTGTACCATACTGCTATATATTATATACTGGTGGTCAGCAAAATTATGCATTGTCCTCCTACTATATATATACTGCGCAAAACTTAAATGCACCACAGGTATGGAATATGGATGGATAGTATACTTGACGACACAGAGGTAGGTAGAGCAGTAGACTACTGTACCATACTGCTATATATTATATACTGGTGGTCAGCAAAATTATGCACTGTCCTCCTACTATATATATATATATATACTGCGCAAAACTTAAATGCACCACAGGTATGGAATATGGATGGATAGTATACTTGACGACACATAGGTAGGTAGAGCAGTGGACTACTGTATCGTACTGCTATATATTATATACTGGTGGTCAGCAAAATTATGCACTGTCCTACTATATATATACTGCGCAAAACTTAAATGCACCACAGGTATGGAATATGGATGGATAGTATACTTGACGACACAGATGTAAGTAGAGCAGTGGACTACTGTACCATACTGCTATATATTATATACTGGTGGTCAGCAAAATTATGCACTGTCCTCCTACTATATATATAAACTGCGCAAAACTTAAATGCACCACAGGTATGGATGGATAGTATACTTGACGACACAGAGGTAGGTAGAGCAGTGGACTACTGTACCGTACTGCTATATATTATATACTGGTGGTCAGCAAAATTATGCACTGTCCTCCTACTATATATATACTGCGCAAAACTTAAATGTACCACAGGTATGGAATATGGATGGATAGTATACTTGACGACACAGAGGTAGGTTGACAGTGGACTACTGTACCGTACTGCTATATATTATATACTGGTGGTCAGCAAAATTATGCACTGTCCTCCTACTATATATATACTGCGCAAAACTTAAATGCACCACAGGTATGGAATATGGATGGATAGTATACTTGATGGCACAGAGGTAGGTAGAGCAGTGGACTACTGTACCGTACTGCTATATATTATATACTGGTGGTCAGCAAAATTATGCATTGTCCTCCTACTATATATATACTGCGCAAAACTTAAATGCACCACAGGTATGGAATATGGATGGATAGTATACTTGATGACACAGAGGTAGGTAGAGCAGTGGACTACTGTACCGTACTGCTATATATTATATACTGGTGGTCAGCAAAATTATGCACTGTCCTACAATATATATACTGCGCAAAACTTAAATGTACCACAGGTATGGAATATGGATGGATAGTATACTTGACGACACAGAGGTAGGTAGAGCAGTGTACTACTGTACCGTACTGCTATATATTATATACCGGTGGTCTGCAAAATTATGCACTGTCCTCCTACTATATATATAGATACTGCGCAAAACTTAAATGCACCACAGATATGGAATATGGATGGATAGTATACTTGACGACACATAGGTAGGTAGAGCAGTGGACTACTGTATCATACTGCTATATATTATATACTGGTGGTCAGCAAAATTATGCACTGTCCTACTATATATATACTGCGCAAAACTTAAATGCACCACAGGTATGGAATATGGATGGATAGTGTACTTGACGACACAGAGGCAGGTAGAGCAGTGGACTACTGTACCGTACTGCTATATATTATATACTGGTGGTCAGCAAAATTATGCATTGTCCTCCTACTATATATATACTGCGCAAAACTTAAATGCACCACAGGTATGGATTATGGATGGATAGTATACTTGACGACACAGTGGTAGGTAGAGCAGTATACTACTGTACCGTACTGCTATATATTATATACTGGTGGTCAGCAACATTATGCACTGTCCTCCTACTATATATATATACTGCGCAAAACTTAAATGTACCACAGGTATGGAATATGGATGGATAGTATACTTGACGACACAGAGGTAGGTAGAGCAGTGGACTAATGTACCGTACTGCTATATATTATATACTGGTGGTCAGCAAAATTATGCACTGTCCTCCTACTATATATATATATATATATATATATATATATACATACTGCGCAAAACTTAAATGCACCACAGGTATGGAATATGGATGGATAGTATACTTGACGACACATAGGTAGGTAGAGCAGTGGACTACTGTATCGTACTGCTATATATTATATACGGGTGGTCAGCAAAATTATGCACTGTCCTACTATATATATACTGCGCAAAACTTAAATGCACCACAGGTATGGATGGATAGTATACTTGACGACACAGAGGTAGGTAGAGCACTGGACTACTGTACCGTACTTCTATATATTATATAATGGAGGTCAGCAAAATTATGCACTGTCCTCCTACTATATATATACTGCGCAAAACTTAAATGCACCACAGGTATGGAATATATATGGATAGTATACTTGATGACACAGAGGTAGGTAGAGCAGTGGACTACTGTACCGTACTGCTATATATTATATACTGGTGGTCAGCAAAATTATGCACTGTCCTCCTACTATATATATATATATATATATAGATACTGCGCAAAACTTAAATGCACCACAGATATGGAATATGGATGGATAGTATACTTGATGACACATAGGTAGGTAGAGCAGTGGACTACTGTATCGTACTGCTATATATTATATACTGGTGGTCAGCAAAATTATGCACTGTCCTACTATATATATACTGCGCAAAACTTAAATGCACCACAGGTATGGAATATGGATGGATAGTATACTTGACGACACAGATGTAGGTAGAGTAGTGGACTAATGTACCATACTGCTATATATTATATACTGGTGGTCAGCAAAATTATGCACTGTCCTCCTACTATATATATATATATACTGCGCAAAATTTAAATGTACCACAGGTATGGAATATGGATGGATAGTATACTTGATTGCACAGAGGTAGGTAGAGCAGTGGACTACTGTACCATACTGCTATATATTATATACTGGTGGTCAGCAAAATTATGCATTGTCCTCCTACTATATATATACTGCGCAAAACTTAAATGCACCACAGGTATGGAATATGGATGGATAGTATACTTGACGACACAGAGGTAGGTAGAGCAGTGGACTACTGTACCGTACTGCTATATATTATATACTGGTGGTCAGCAAAATTATGCACTGTCCTACTATATATATACTGCTTAAAACTTAAATGTACCACAGGTATGGAATATGGATGGATAGTATACTTGACGACACAGAGGTAGGTAGAGCAGTGGACTACTGTACCGTACTGCTATATATTATATACTGGTGGTCAGCAAAATTATTCACTGTCCTCCTACTATATATATACTGCGCAAAACTTAAATGTACCACAGGTATGGAATATGGATGGATAGTATACTTGATGGCACAGAGGTAGGTAGAGCAGTGGACTACTGTACCGTACTGCTATATATTATATACTGGTGGTCAGCAAAATTATGCATTGTCCTCCTACTACATATATACTGTGCAAAACTTAAATGCACCACAGGTATGGAATATGGATGGATAGTATACTTGATGACACAGAGGTAGGTAGAGCAGTAGACTACTGTACCATACTGCTATATATTATATACTGGTGGTCAGCAAAATTATGCACTGTCCTCCTACTATATATATATATACTGCGCAAAACTTAAATGCACCACAGGTATGGAATATGGATGGATAGTATACTTGACGACACATAGGTAAGTAGAGCAGTGGACTACTGTATCGTACTGCTATATATTATATATGGGTGGTCAGCAAAATTATGCACTGTCCTACTATATATAAACTGCGCAAAACTTAAATGCACCACAGGTATGGAATATGGATGGATAGTATACTTGACGACACAGATGTAAGTAGAGCAGTGGACTACTGTACCATACTGCTATATATTATATACTGGTGGTCAGCAAAATTATGCACTGTCCTCCTACTATATATATAAACTGCGCAAAACTTAAATGCACCACAGGTATGGATGGATAGTATACTTGACGACACAGAGGTAGGTAGAGCAGTGGACTACTGTACCGTACTGCTATATATTATATACTGGTGGTCAGCAAAATTATGCACTGTCCTCCTACTATATATATACTGCGCAAAACTTAAATGTACCACAGGTATGGAATATGGATGGATAGTATACTTGACGACACAGAGGTAGGTAGAGCAGTGGACTACTGTACCGTACTGCTATATATTATATACTGGTGGTCAGCAAAATTATGCACTGTCCTCCTACTATATATATACTGCGCAAAACTTAAATGTACCACAGGTATGGAATATGGATGGATAGTATACTTGATGGCACAGAGGTAGGTAGAGCAGTGGACTACTGTACCGTACTGCTATATATTATATACTGGTGGTCAGCAAAATTATGCATTGTCCTCCTACTATATATATACTGCGCAAAACTTAAATGCACCACAGGTATGGAATATGGATGGATAGTATACTTGATGACACAGAGGTAGGTAGAGCAGTGGACTACTGTACCGTACTGCTATATATTATATACTGGTGGTCAGCAAAATTATGCACTGTCCTCCTACTATATATATACGGCGCAAAACTTAAATGTACCACAGGTATGGAATATGGATGGATAGTATACTTGACGACACAGAGGTAGGTAGAGCAGTGGACTACTGTACCGTACTGCTATATATTATATACTGGTGGTCAGCAAAATTATGCACTATCCTCCTACTATATATATATATATATATATATATATACATACTGCGCAAAACTTAAATGCACCACAGGTATGGAATATGGATGGATAGTATACTTGACGACACATAGGTAGGTAGAGCAGTGGACTACTGTATCGTACTGCTATATATTATATACTGGTGGTCAGCAAAATTATGCACTGTCCTACTATATATATACTGCACAAAACTTAAATGCACCACAGGTATGGAATATGGATGGATAGTATACTTGACGACACAGATGTAGGTAGAGCAGTGGACTACTGTACCGTACTGCTATATATTATATACTGGTGGTCAGCAAAATTATGCACTGTCCTCCTACTATATATATATACTGCGCAAAACTTAAATGCACCACAGGTATGGATGGATAGTATACTTGACGACACAGAGGTAGGTAGAGCAGTGGACTACTGTACCGTACTGCTATATATTATATACTGGTGGTCAGCAAAATTATTCACTGTCCTCCTACTATATATATACTGCGCAAAACTTAAATGTACCACAGGTATGGAATATGGATGGATCGTATACTTGACGACACATAGGTAGGTAGAGCAGTGGACTACTGTACCGTACTGCTATATATTATATACTGGTGGTCAGCAAATTTATGCACTGTCCTCCTACTATATATATACTGCGCAAAACTTAAATGCACCACAGGTATGGAATATATATGGATAGTATACTTGATGACACAGAGGTAGGTAGAGCAGTGGACTACTGTACCGTACTGCTATATATTATATACTGGTGGTCAGCAAAATTATGCACTGTCCTCCTACTATATATATATGTACTGCGCAAAACTTAAATGTACCACAGGTATGGAATATGGATGGATAGTATACTTGACGACACAGAGGTAGGTAGAGCAGTGGACTACTGTACCGTACTGCTATATATTATATACTGGTGGTCAGCAAAATTATGCACTGTCCTCCTACTATATATATAGATACTGCGCAAAACTTAAATGCACCACAGATATGGAATATGGATGGATAGTATACTTGATGACACGTAGGTAGGTAGAGCAGTGGACTACTGTATCGTACTGCTATATATTATATACTGGTGGTCAGCAAAATTAAGCACTGTCCTACTATATATATACTGCGCAAAACTTAAATGCACCACAGGTATGGAATATGGATGGATAGTATACTTGACGACACAGATGTAGGTAGAGCAGTGGACTAATGTACCATACTGCTATATATTATATACTGGTGGTCAGCAAAATTATGCACTGTCCTCCTACTATATATATATACTGCGCAAAATTTAAATGCACCACAGGTATGGATGGATAGTATACTTGACGACACAGAGGTAGGTAGAGCAGTGGACTACTGTACCGTACTGCTATATATTATATACTGGTGGTCAGCAAAATTATGCACTGTCCTCCTACTATATATATACTGCACAAAACTTAAATGTACCACAGGTATGGAATATGGATGGATAGTATACTTGATGGCACAGAGGTAGGTAGAGCAGTGGACTACTGTACCGTACTGCTATATATTATATACTGGTGGTCAGCAAAATTATGCATTGTCCTCCTACTATATATATACTGCGCAAAACTTAAATGCACCACAGGTATGGAATATGGATGGATCGTATACTTGACGACACAGAGGTAGGTAGAGCAGTGGACTACTGTACCGTACTGCTATATATTATATACTGGTGGTCAGCAAAATTATGCACTGTCCTACTATATATATACTGCGCAAAACTTAAATGTACCACAGGTATGGAATATGGATGGATAGTATACTTGACGACACAGAGGTAGGTAGAGCATTGGACTACTGTACCGTACTGCTATATATTATATACTGGTGATCAGAAAAATTATGCACTGTCCTCCTACTATATATATACTGCGCAAAACTTAAATGTACCACAGGTATGGAATATGGATGGATAGTATACTTGATGGCACAGAGGTAGGTAGAGCAGTGGACTACTGTACCGTACTGCTATATATTATATACTGGTGGTCAGCAAAATTATGCATTGTCCTCCTACTATATATATACTGCGCAAAACTTAAATGCACCACAGGTATGGAATATGGATGGATAGTATACTTGATGACACAGAGGTAGGTAGAGCAGTAGACTACTGTACCATACTGCTATATATTATATACTGGTGGTCAGCAAAATTATGCACTGTCCTCCTACTATATATATATATATATATACAGCGCAAAACTTAAATGCACCACATGTATGGATGGATAGTATACTTGACGACACAGAGGTAGGTAGAGCAGTGGACTACTGTACCGTACTGCTATATATTATACACTGGTGGTCAGCAAAATTATGCATTGTCCTCCTACTATATATATACTGCGCAAAACTTAAATGCACCACAGGTATGGATGGATCGTATACTTGACGACACAGAGGTAGGTAGAGCAGTGGACTACTGTACCATACTGCTATATATTATATACTGGTGGTCCGCAAAATTATGCACTGTCCTCCTACTATATATATACTGCGCAAAACTTAAATGCACCACAGGTATGGATGGATAGTATACTTGACGACACAGAGGTTGGTAGAGCAGTGGACTACTGTACCTTACTGCTATATATTATATACTGGTGGTCAGCAAAATTATGCACTGTCCTCCTACTATATATATACTGCGCAAAACTTAAATGCACCACAGGTATGGAATATAGAGGATAGTATACTTGACGACACAGAGGTAGGTAGAGCAGTGGACTACTGTACCGTACTGCTATATATTATATACTGGTGGTCAGCAAAATTATGCACTGTCCTCCTACTATATATATATACTGCGCAAAACTTAAATGCACCACAGGTATGGAATATGGATGGATAGTATTCTTGACGGCACAGAGGTAGCTAGAGCAGTGGACTACTGTACCATACTGCTATATATTATATATTGGTGGTCAGCAAAATTATGCACTGTCCTCCTACTATATATATACTGCGCAAAACTTAAATGCACCACAGGTATGGAATATGGATGGATAGTATACTTGACGACACAGAGGTAGGTAGAGCAGTGGCCTACTGTACTGTACTGTACTGCTATATATTATATACTGGTGGTCAGCAAAATTATGCACTGTCCTCCTACTATATATATATATATATATATATATACTGCACAAAACTTAAATGCACCAAAGGTATGGAATATGGATGGATAGTATACTTGATGACACAGAGGTAGGTAGAGCAGTGGACTACTGTACCGTACTGCTATATATTATATACTGGTGGTCAGCAAAATTATGCACTGTCCTCCTACTATATATATTCTGCGCAATACTTAAATGCACCACAGGTAAGGATGGATAGTATACTTGACGACACAGAGGAAGGTAGAGCAGTGGACTACTGTACCGTACTGCTATATATTATATACTGGTGGTCTGCAAAATTATGCACTGTCCTCCTACTATATATATAGATACTGCGCAAAACTTAAATGCACCACAGATAAGGAATATGGATGGATAGTATACTTGACGACACATAGGTAGGTAGAGCAGTGGACTACTGTATCATACTGCTATATATTATATACTGGTGGTCAGCAAAATTATGCACTGTCCTACTATATATATACTGCGCAAAACTTAAATGCACCACAGGTATGGAATATGGATGGATAGTGTACTTGACGACACAGAGGTAGGTAGAGCAGTGGACTACTGTACCGTACTGCTATATATTATATACTGGTGGTCAGCAAAATTATGCATTGTCCTCCTACTATATATATACTGCGCAAAACTTAAATGCACCACAGGTATGGATTATGGATGGATAGTATACTTGACGACACAGAGGTAGGTAGAGCAGTAGACTACTGTACCGTACTGCTATATATTATATACTGGTGGTCAGCAACATTATGCACTGTCCTCCTACTATATATATACTGCGCAAAACTTAAATGTACCACAGGTATGGAATATGGATGGATAGTATACTTGACGACACAGAGGTAGGTAGAGCAGTGGACTACTGTACCGTACTGCTATATATTATATACTGGTGGTCAGCAAAATTATGCACCGTCCTCCTACTATATATATATATATATATATATATATATATATATATATACATACTGCGCAAAACTTAAATGCACCACAGGTATGGAATATGGATGGATAGTATACTTGATGACACAGAGGTAGGTAGAGCAGTGGACTACTGTACCGTACTGCTATATATTATATACTGGTGGTCAGCAAAATTATGCACTGTCCTACAATATATATACTGCGCAAAACTTAAATGTACCACAGGTATGGAATATGGATGGATAGTATACTTGACGACACAGAGGTAGGTAGAGCAGTGGACTACTGTACCGTACTGCTATATATTATATACTGGTGGTCTGCAAAATTATGCACTGTCCTCCTACTATATATATAGATACTGCGCAAAACTTAAATGCACCACAGATATGGAATATGGATGGATAGTATACTTGACGACACATAGGTAGGTAGAGCAGTGGACTACTGTATCATACTGCTATATATTATATACTGGTGGTCAGCAAAATTATGCACTGTCCTACTATATATATACTGCGCAAAACTTAAATGCACCACAGGTATGGAATATGGATGGATAGTGTACTTGACGACACAGAGGTAGGTAGAGCAGTGGACTACTGTACCGTACTGCTATATATTATATACTGGTGGTCAGCAAAATTATGCATTGTCCTCCTACTATATATATACTGCGCAAAACTTAAATGCACCACAGGTATGGATTATGGATGGATAGTATACTTGACGACACAGAGGCAGGTAGAGCAGTAGACTACTGTACCGTACTGCTATATATTATATACTGGTGGTCAGCAACATTATGCACTGTCCTCCTACTATATATATATACTGCGCAAAACTTAAATGTACCACAGGTATGGAATTTGGATGGATAGTATACTTGACGACACAGAGGTAGGTAGAGCAGTGGACTACTGTACCGTACTGCTATATATTATATACTGGTGGTCAGCAAAATTATGCTCTGTCCTCCTACTATATATATATATATATATATATATACATACTGCGCAAAACTTAAATGCACCACAGGTATGGAATATGGATGGATAGTATACTTGACGACACATAGGTAGGTAGAGCAGTGGACTACTGTATCGTACTGCTATATATTATATACTGGTGGTCAGCAAAATTATGCACTGTCCTCCTACTATATATATACTGCACAAAACTTAAATGCACCACAGGTATGGATGGATAGTATACTTGACGACACAGAGGTAGGTAGAGCACTGGACTACTGTACCGTACTTCTATATATTATATAATGGAGGTCAGCAAAATTATGCACTGTCCTCCTACTATATATATACTGCACAAAACTTAAATGCACCACAGGTATGGAATATGGATGGATAGTATACTTGACGACACAGATGTAGGTAGAGCAGTGGACTACTGTACCGTACTGCTATATATTATATACTGGTGGTCAGCAAAATTATGCACTGTCCTCCTACTATATATATATACTGCGCAAAACTTAAATGCACCACAGGTATGGATGGATAGTATACTTGACGACACAGAGGTAGGTAGAGCACTGGACTACTGTACCGTACTGCTATATATTATATACTGGTGGTCAGCAAAATTATTCACTGTCCTCCTACTATATATATACTGCGCAAAACTTAAATGTACCACAGGTATGGAATATGGATGGATCGTATACTTGACGACACATAGGTAGGTAGAGCAGTGGACTACTGTACCGTACTGCTATATATTATATACTGGTGGTCAGCAAATTTATGCACTGTCCTCCTACTATATATATACTGCGCAAAACTTAAATGCACCACAGGTATGGAATATATATGGATAGTATACTTGATGACACAGAGGTAGGTAGAGCAGTGGACTACTGTACCGTACTGCTATATATTATATACTGGTGGTCAGCAAAATTATGCACTGTCCTCCTACTATATATATATGTACTGCGCAAAACTTAAATGTACCACAGGTATGGAATATGGATGATAGTATACTTGACGACACAGAGGTAGTTAGAGCAGTGGACTACTGTACCGTACTGCTATATATTATATACTGGTGGTCAGCAAAATTATGCACTGTCCTCCTACTATATATATAGATACTGCGCAAAACTTAAATGCACCACAGATATGGAATATGGATGGATAGTATACTTGATGACACGTAGGTAGGTAGAGCAGTGGACTACTGTATCGTACTGCTATATATTATATACTGGTGGTCAGCAAAATTAAGCACTGTCCTACTATATATATACTGCGCAAAACTTAAATGCACCACAGGTATGGAATATGGATGGATAGTATACTTGACGACACAGATGTAGGTAGAGCAGTGGACTAATGTACCATACTGCTATATATTATATACTGGTGGTCAGCAAAATTATGCACTGTCCTCCTACTATATATATATATATACTGCGCAAAATTTAAATGCACCACAGGTATGGATGGATAGTATACTTGACGACACAGAGGTAGGTAGAGCAGTGGACTACTGTACCGTACTGCTATATATTATATACTGGTGGTCAGCAAAATTATGCACTGTCCTCCTGCTATATATATACTGCACAAAACTTAAATGTACCACAGGTATGGAATATGGATGGATAGTATACTTGATGGCACAGAGGTAGGTAGAGCAGTGGACTACTGTACCGTACTGCTATATATTATATACTGGTGATCAGCAAAATTATGCACTGTCCTCCTGCTATATATATACTGCGCAAAACTTAAATGCACCACAGGTATGGAATATGGATGGATAGTATACTTGATGACACAGAGGTAGGTAGAGCAGTAGACTACTGTACCATACTGCTATATATTATATACTGGTGGTCAGCAAAATTATGCACTGTCCTCCTACTATATATATATATATATACTGCGCAAAACTTAAATGCACCACAGGTATGGATGGATAGTATACTTGACGACACAGAGGTAGGTAGAGCAGTGGACTACTGTACCGTACTGCTATATATTATATACTGGTGGTCAGCAAAATTATGCATTGTCCTCCTACTATATATATACTGCGCAAAACTTAAATGCACCACAGGTATGGATGGATCGTATACTTGACGACACAGAGGTAGGTAGAGCAGTGGACTACTGTACCATACTGCTATATATTATATACTGGTGGTCCGCAAAATTATGCACTGTCCTCCTACTATATATATACTGCGCAAAACTTAAATGCACCACAGGTATGGATGGATAGTATACTTGACGACACAGAGGTTGGTAGAGCAGTGGACTACTGTACCTTACTGCTATATATTATATACTGGTGGTCAGCAAAATTCTGCACTGTCCTCCTACTATATATATACTGCGCAAAACTTAAATGCACCACAGGTATGGAATATAGAGGATAGTATACTTGACGACACAGAGGTAGGTAGAGCAGTGGACTACTGTACCGTACTGCTATATATTATATACTGGTGGTCAGCAAAATTATGCACTGTCCTCCTACTATATATATATACTGCGCAAAACTTAAATGCACCACAGGTATGGAATATGGATGGATAGTATTCTTGACGGCACAGAGGTAGCTAGAGCAGTGGACTACTGTACCATACTGCTATATATTATATATTGGTGGTCAGCAAAATTATGCACTGTCCTCCTTCTATATATATACTGCGCAAAACTTAAATGTACCACAGGTATGGAATATAGATGGATAGTATACTTGACGACACAGAGGTAGGTAGAGCAGTGGACTACTGTACTGTACTGTACTGCTATATATTATATACTGGTGGTCAGCAAAATTATGCACTGTCCTCCTACTATATATATATATATATATATATATATATACTGCACAAAACTTAAATGCACCAAAGGTATGGAATATGGATGGATAGTATACTTGACGACACAGAGGTAGGTAGAGCAGTGGACTACTGTACCGTACTGCTATATATTATATACTGGTGGTCAGCAAAATTATGCACTGTCCTCCTACTATATATATTCTGCGCAAAACTTAAATGCACCACAGGTAAGGATGGATAGTATACTTGACGACACAGAGGAAGGTAGAGCAGTGGACTACTGTACCGTACTGCTATATATTATATACTGGTGGTCTGCAAAATTATGCACTGTCCTCCTACTATATATATAGATACTGCGCAAAACTTAAATGCACCACAGATATGGAATATGGATGGATAGTATACTTGACGACACATAGGTAGGTAGAGCAGTGGACTACTGTATCATACTGCTATATATTATATACTGGTGGTCAGCAAAATTATGCATTGTCCTCCTACTATATATATACTGCGCAAAACTTAAATGCACCACAGGTATGGATTATGGATGGATAGTATACTTGACGACACAGAGGTAGGTAGAGCAGTAGACTACTGTACCGTACTGCTATATATTATATACTTGTGGTCAGCAACATTATGCACTGTCCTCCTACTATATATATACTGCGCAAAACTTAAATGTACCACAGGTATGGAATATGGATGGATAGTATACTTGACGACACAGAGGTAGGTAGAGCAGTGGACTACTGTACCGTACTGCTATATATTATATACTGGTGGTCAGCAAAATTATGCACCGTCCTCCTACTATATATATATATATATATATATATATACATATACATACTGCGCAAAACTTAAATGCACCACAGGTATGGAATATGGATGGATAGTATACTTGACGACACATAGGTAGGTAGAGCAGTGGACTACTGTATCGTACTGCTATATATTATATACTGGTGGTCAGCAAAATTATGCACTGTCCTACTATATATATACTGCGCAAAACTTAAATGCACCACAGGTATGGATGGATAGTATACTTGACGACACAGAGGTAGGTAGAGCACTGGACTACTGTACCGTACTTCTATATATTATATAATGGAGGTCAGCAAAATTATGCACTGTCCTCCTACTATATATATACTGCACAAAACTTAAATGCACCACAGGTATGGAATATGGATGGATAGTATACTTGACGACACAGATGTAGGTAGAGCAGTGGACTACTGTACCATACTGCTATATATTATATACTGGTGGTCAGCAAAATTATGCACTGTCCTCCTACTATATATATATACTGCGCAAAACTTAAATGCACCACAGGTATGGATGGATAGTATACTTGACGACACAGAAGTAGGTAGAGCAGTGGACTACTGTACCGTACTGCTATATATTATATACTGGTGGTCAGCAAAATTATTCACTGTCCTCCTACTATATATATACTGCGCAAAACTTAAATGTACCACAGGTATGGAATATGGATGGATCGTATACTTGACGACACATAGGTAGGTAGAGCAGTGGACTACTGTACCGTACTGCTATATATTATATACTGGTGGTCAGCAAATTTATGCACTGTCCTCCTACTATATATATACTGCGCAAAACTTAAATGCACCACAGGTATGGAATATATATGGATAGTATACTTGATGACACAGAGGTAGGTAGAGCAGTGGACTACTGTACCGTACTGCTATATATTATATACTGGTGGTCAGCAAAATTATGCACAGTCCTCCTACTATATATATATATACTGCGCAAAACTTAAATGTACCACAGGTATGGAATATGGATGGATAGTATACTTGACGACACAGAGGTAGGTAGAGCAGTGGACTACTGTACCGTACTGCTATATATTATATACTGGTGGTCAGCAAAATTATGCACTGTCCTCCTACTATATATATAGATACTGCGCAAAACTTAAATGCACCACAGATATGGAATATGGATGGATAGTATACTTGATGACACGTAGGTAGGTAGAGCAGTGGACTACTGTATCGTACTGCTATATATTATATACTGGTGGTCAGCAAAATTAAGCAGTGTCCTACTATATATATACTGCGCAAAACTTAAATGCACCACAGGTATGGAATATGGATGGATAGTATACTTGACGACACAGATGTAGGTAGAGCAGTGGACTAATGTACCATACTGCTATATATTATATACTGGTGGTCAGCAAAATTATGCACTGTCCTCCTACTATATATATATACTGCGCAAAATTTAAATGCACCACAGGTATGGATGGATAGTATACTTGACGACACAGAGGTAGGTAGAGCAGTGGACTACTGTACCATACTGCTATATATTATATACTGGTGGTCAGCAAAATTATGCACTGTCCTCCTACTATATATATACTGCACAAAACTTAAATGTACCACAGGTATGGAATATGGATGGATAGTATACTTGACGACACAGAGGTAGGTAGAGCAGTGGACTACTGTACCGTACTGCTATATATTATATACTGGTGGTCAGCAAAATTATGCACTGTCCTCCTACTATATATATACTGCGCAAAACTTAAATGTACCACAGGTATGGAATATGGATGGATAGTATACTTGATGGCACAGAGGTAGGTAGAGCAGTGGACTACTGTACCGTACTGCTATATATTATATACTGGTGGTCAGCAAAATTATGCATTGTCCTCCTACTATATATATACTGCGCAAAACTTAAATGCACCACAGGTATGGAATATGGATGGATAGTATACTTGATGACACAGAAGTAGGTAGAGCAGTAGACTACTGTACCATACTGCTATATATTATATACTGGTGGTCAGCAAAATTATGCACTGTCCTCATACTATATATATATATACTGCGCTAAACTTAAATGCACCACAGGTATGGATGGATAGTATACTTGACGACACAGAGGTAGGTAGAGCAGTGGACTACTGTACCGTACTGCTATATATTATATACTGGTGGTCAGCAAAATTATGCATTGTCCTCCTACTATATATATACTGCGCAAAACTTAAATGCACCACAGGTATGGATGGATCGTATACTTGACGACACAGAGGTAGGTAGAGCAGTGGACTACTGTACCATACTGCTATATATTATATACTGGTGGTCCGCAAAATTATGCACTGTCCTCCTACTATATATATACTGCGCAAAACTTAAATGCACCACAGGTATGGATTGATAGTATACTTGACGACACAGAGGTTGGTAGAGCAGTGGACTACTGTACCTTACTGCTATATATTATATACTGGTGGTCAGCAAAATTATGCACTGTCCTCCTACTATATATATACTGCGCAAAACTTAAATGCACCACAGGTATGGAATATAGAGGATAGTATACTTTACGACACAGAGGTAGGTAGAGCAGTGGACTACTGTACCGTTCTGCTATATATTATATACTGGTGGTCAGCAAAATTATGCACTGTCCTCCTACTATATATATATACTGCGCAAAACTTAAATGCACCACAGGTATGGAATATGGATGGATAGTATTCTTGACGGCACAGAGGTAGCTAGAGCAGTGGACTACTGTACCATACTGCTATATATTATATATTGGTGGTCAGCAAAATTATGCACTGTCCTCCTACTATATATATACTGCGCAAAACTTAAATGTACCACAGGTATGGAATATAGATGGATAGTATACTTGACGACACAGAGGTAGGTAGAGCAGTGGACTACTGTACTGTACTGTACTGCTATATATTATATACTGGTGGTCAGCAAAATTATGCACTGTCCTCCTACTATATATATATATATATATATATATATATATATATATATATATACTGCACAAAACTTAAATGCACCAAAGGTATGGAATATGGATGGATAGTATACTTGACGACACAGAGGTAGGTAGAGCAGTGGACTACTGTACCGTACTGCTATATATTATATACTGGTGGTCAGCAAAATTATGCACTGTCCTCCTACTATATATATTCTGCGCAAAACTTAAATGCACCACAGGTAAGGATGGATAGTATACTTGACGACACAGAGGAAGGTAGAGCAGTGGACTACTGTACCATACTGCTATATATTATATACTGGTGGTCAGCAAATTTATGCACTGTCCTCCTACTATATATATACTGCGCAAAACTTAAATGCACCACAGGTATGGATGGATAGTATACTTGAAGACACAGAGGTAGGTAGAGCAGTGGACTACTGTACCGTACTGCTATATATTATATACTGGTGGTCAGCAAAATTATGCACTGTCCTCCTCCTATATATATCCGGCGCAAAACTTAAATGCACCACAGGTATGGATGGATATTATACTTGACGACACATAGGTAGGTAGAGCAGTGGACTACTGTACCGTACTGCTATATATTATATACTGGTGGTCTGCAAAATTATGCACAATCCTCCTACTATATATATATATATATATACTGCGCAAAACTTAAATGCACCACAGGTATGGAATATGGATGGATAGTATTCTTGATGACACAGAGGTAGCTAGAGCAGTGGGCTACTGTACCGTACTGCTATATTTATATACTGGTGGTCAGCAAAATTATGCATTGTCCTCCTACTATATATATACTGCGCAAAACTTAAATGCACCACAGGTATGGATGGATAGTATACTTGACTACACAGAGGTTGGTAGAGCAGTGGACTACTGTACCGTACTGCTATATATTATATACTGGTGGTCAGCAAAATTATGCACTGTCCTTCTACTATATATATACTGCGCAAAACTTAAATGCACCACAGGTATGGAATATGGATGGATAGTATTCTTGATGGCACAGAGGTAGGTAGAGCAGTGGACTACTGTACCGTACTGCTATATATTATATACTGGTGGTCAGCAAAATTATGCACTGTCCTCCTACTATATATATATACTGCGCAAAGCTTAAATGCACCACAGGTATGGAATATGGATGGATAGTATTCTTGACGGCACAGAGGTAGGTAGAGCAGTGGACTACTGTACCGTACTGCTATATATTATATACTGCTGGTCAGCAAAATTATGCACTGTCCTCCTACTATATATATACTGCGCAAAACTTAAATGCACCACAGGTATGGAATATGGATGGATAGTATACTTGACGACACAGAGGTAGGTAGAGCAGTGGACTACTGTACCGTACTGCTATATATTATATACTGGTGGTCAGCAAAATTATGCACTGTCCTCCTACTATATATATACTGCGCAAAACTGAAATGCACCACAGGTATGGATGGATAGTATACTTGACGACACAGCGGTAGGTAGAGCAGCGGACTACTGTACCGTACTGCTATATATTATATACTGGTGGTCAGCAAAATTATGCACTGTCCTCCTACTTTATATATACTGCGCAAAACTTAAATGCACCACAGGTATGGATGGATAGTATACTTGATGACACAGAGGTAGGTAGAGCAGTGGACTACTGTACCGTACTGCTATATATTATATACTGGAGGTCAGCAAAATTATGCATTGTCCTCCTACTATATATATATTGCGCAAAACTTAAATGCACCACAGGTATGGATGGATGGATGGATAGTATACTTGACGACACAGAGGTTGGTAGAGCAGTGGACTACTGTACCGTACTGCTATATATTATATACTGGTGGTCAGAAAATTATGCACTGTCCTCCTACTATATATATACTGCGCAAAACTTAAATGCACCACAGGTATGGAATATGGATGGAGAGTATACTTGACGACACAGAGGTAGGTAGAGCAGTGGACTACTGTACCGTACTGCTATATATTATATACTGGTGGTCATCAAAATTATGCACTGTCCTCCTACTATATATATATATATACGGCGCAAAACTTAAATGCACCACAGGTATGGATGGATAGTATACTTGACGACACAGAGGTAGGCAGAGCAGTGGACTACTGTACCGTACTGCTATATATTATATACTGGTGGTCAGCAAAATTATGCACTGTCCTCCTATTATATATATACTGCGCAAAACTTAAATGCACCACAGGTATGGAATATGGATGTTAAGTATACTTGATGACACAGAGGTAGGTAGAGCAGTGGACTACTATACCGTACTGCTATATATTATATACTGGTGGTCAGCAAAATTATGCACTGTCCTCCTACTATATATATATATATACTGCGCAAAACTTAAATGCACCACAGGTATGGATGGATAGTATACTTGACGACACAGAGGTAGGTAGAGCAGTGGACTACTGTACCGTACTGCTATATATTATATACTGGTGGTCAGCAAAATTATGCATTGTCCTCCTACTATATATATACTGCGCAAAACTTAAATGCACCACAGGTATGGATGGATCGTATACTTGACGACACAGAGGTAGGTAGAGCAGTGGACTACTGTACCATACTGCTATATATTATATACTGGTGGTCCGCAAAATTATGCACTGTCCTCCTACTATATATATACTGCGCAAAACTTAAATGCACCACAGGTATGGATGGATAGTATACTTGACGACACAGAGGTTGGTAGAGCAGTGGACTACTGTACCTTACTGCTATATATTATATACTGGTGGTCAGCAAAATTATGCACTGTCCTCCTACTATATATATACTGCGCAAAACTTAAATGCACCACAGGTATGGAATATAGAGGATAGTATACTTGACGACACAGAGGTAGGTAGAGCAGTGGACTACTGTACCGTACTGCTATATATTATATACTGGTGGTCAGCAAAATTATGCACTGTCCTCCTACTATATATATATACTGCGCAAAACTTAAATGCACCACAGGTATGGAATATGGATGGATAGTATTCTTGACGGCACAGAGGTAGCTAGAGCAGTGGACTACTGTACCATACTGCTATATATTATATATTGGTGGTCAGCAAAATTATGCACTGTCCTCCTACTATATATATACTGCGCAAAACTTAAATGTACCACAGGTATGGAATATAGATGGATAGTATACTTGACGACACAGAGGTAGGTAGAGCAGTGGACTACTGTACTGTACTGTACTGCTATATATTATATACTGGTGGTCAGCAAAATTATGCACTGTCCTCCTAATATATATATATATATATATATATATATATATATATACTGCACAAAACTTAAATGCACCAAAGGTATGGAATATGGATGGATAGTATACTTGACGACACAGAGGTAGGTAGAGCAGTGGACTACTGTACCGTACTGCTATATATTATATACTGGTGGTCAGCAAAATTATGCACTGTCCTCCTACTATATATATTCTGCGCAAAACTTAAATGCACCACAGGTAAGGATGGATAGTATACTTGACGACACAGAGGAAGGTAGAGCAGTGGACTACTGTACCGTACTGCTATATATTATATACTGGTGGTCTGCAAAATTATGCACTGTCCTCCTACTATATATATAGATACTGCGCAAAACTTAAATGCACCACAGATATGGAATATGGATGGATAGTATACTTGACGACACATAGGTAGGTAGAGCAGTGGACTACTGTATCATACTGCTATATATTATATACTGGTGGTCAGCAAAATTATGCACTGTCCTACTATATATATACTGCGCAAAACTTAAATGCACCACAGGTATGGAATATGGATGGATAGTGTACTTGACGACACAGAGGTAGGTAGAGCAGTGGACTACTGTACCGTACTGCTATATATTATATACTGGTGGTCAGCAAAATTATGCATTGTCCTCCTACTATATATATACTGCGCAAAACTTAAATGCACCACAGGTATGGATTATGGATGGATAGTATACTTGACGACACAGAGGTAGGTAGAGCAGTAGACTACTGTACCGTACTGCTATATATTATATACTGGTGGTCAGCAACATTATGCACTGTCCTCCTACTATATATATACTGCGCAAAACTTAAATGTACCACAGGTATGGAATATGGATGGATAGTATACTTGACGACACAGAGGTAGGTAGAGCAGTGGACTACTGTACCGTACTGCTATATATTATATACTGGTGGTCAGCAAAATTATGCACCGTCCTCCTACTATATATATATATATATATATATATATATATACATACTGCGCAAAACTTAAATGCACCACAGGTATGGAATATGGATGGATAGTATACTTGACGACACATAGGTAGGTAGAGCAGTGGACTACTGTATCGTACTGCTATATATTATATACTGGTGGCCAGCAAAATTATGCACTGTCCTACTATATATATACTGCGCAAAACTTAAATGCACCACAGGTATGGATGGATAGTATACTTGACGACACAGAGGTAGGTAGAGCACTGGACTACTGTACCGTACTTCTATATATTATATAATGGAGGTCAGCAAAATTATGCACTGTCCTCCTACTATATATATACTGCACAAAACTTAAATGCACCACAGGTATGGAATATGGATGGATAGTATACTTGACGACACAGATGTAGGTAGAGCAGTGGACTACTGTACCATACTGCTATATATTATATACTGGTGGTCAGCAAAATTATGCACTGTCCTCCTACTATATATATATACTGCGCAAAACTTAAATGCACCACAGGTATGGATGGATAGTATACTTGACGACACAGAAGTAGGTAGAGCAGTGGACTACTGTACCGTACTGCTATATATTATATACTGGTGGTCAGCAAAATTATTCACTGTCCTCCTACTATATATATACTGCGCAAAACTTAAATGTACCACAGGTATGGAATATGGATGGATCGTATACTTGACGACACATAGGTAGGTAGAGCAGTGGACTACTGTACCGTACTGCTATATATTATATACTGGTGGTCAGCAAATTTATGCACTGTCCTCCTACTATATATATACTGCGCAAAACTTAAATGCACCACAGGTATGGAATATATATGGATAGTATACTTGATGACACAGAGGTAGGTAGAGCAGTGGACTACTGTACCGTACTGCTATATATTATATACTGGTGGTCAGCAAAATTATGCACCGTCCTCCTACTATATATATATATACTGCGCAAAACTTAAATGTACCACAGGTATGGAATATGGATGGCTAGTATACTTGACGACACAGAGGTAGGTAGAGCAGTGGACTACTGTACCGTACTGCTATATATTATATACTGGTGGTCAGCAAAATTATGCACTGTCCTCCTACTATATATATAGATACTGCGCAAAACTTAAATGCACCACAGATATGGAATATGGATGGATAGTATACTTGATGACACGTAGGTAGGTAGAGCAGTGGACTACTGTATCGTACTGCTATATATTATATACTGGTGGTCAGCAAAATTAAGCAGTGTCCTACTACTATATATACTGCGCAAAACTTAAATGCACCACAGGTATGGAATATGGATGGATAGTATACTTGACGACACAGATGTAGGTAGAGCAGTGGACTACTGTACCATACTGCTATATATTATATACTGGTGGTCAGCAAAATTATGCACTGTCCTCCTACTATATATATACTGCACAAAACTTAAATGTACCACAGGTATGGAATATGGATGGATAGTATACTTGACGACACAGAGGTAGGTAGAGCAGTGGACTACTGTACCGTACTGCTATATATTATATACTGGTGGTCAGCAAAATTATGCACTGTCCTCCTACTATATATATACTGCGCAAAACTTAAATGTACCACAGGTATGGAATATGGATGGATAGTATACTTGATGGCACAGAGGTAGGTAGAGCAGTGGACTACTGTACCGTACTGCTATATATTATATACTGGTGGTCAGCAAAATTATGCATTGTCCTCCTACTATATATATACTGCGCAAAACTTAAATGCACCACAGGTATGGAATATGGATGGATAGTATACTTGATGACACAGAAGTAGGTAGAGCAGTAGACTACTGTACCATACTGCTATATATTATATACTGGTGGTCAGCAAAATTATGCACTGTCCTCATACTATATATATATATACTGCGCTAAACTTAAATGCACCACAGGTATGGATGGATAGTATACTTGACGACACAGAGGTAGGTAGAGCAGTGGACTACTGTACCGTACTGCTATATATTATATACTGGTGGTCAGCAAAATTATGCATTGTCCTCCTACTATATATATACTGCGCAAAACTTAAATGCACCACAGGTATGGATGGATCGTATACTTGACGACACAGAGGTAGGTAGAGCAGTGGACTACTGTACCATACTGCTATATATTATATACTGGTGGTCCGCAAAATTATGCACTGTCCTCCTACTATATATATACTGCGCAAAACTTAAATGCACCACAGGTATGGATGGATAGTATACTTGACGACACAGAGGTTGGTAGAGCAGTGGACTACAGTACCTTACTGCTATATATTATATACTGGTGGTCAGCAAAATTATGCACTGTCCTCCTACTATATATATACTGCGCAAAACTTAAATGCACCACAGGTATGGAATATAGAGGATAGTATACTCTACGACACAGAGGTAGGTAGAGCAGTGGACTACTGTACCGTTCTGCTATATATTATATACTGGTGGTCAGCAAAATTATGCACTGTCCTCCTACTATATATATATACTGCGCAAAACTTAAATGCACCACAGGTATGGAATATGGATGGATAGTATTCTTGACGGCACAGAGGTAGCTAGAGCAGTGGACTACTGTACCATACTGCTATATATTATATATTGGTGGTCAGCAAAATTATGCACTGTCCTCCTACTATATATATACTGCGCAAAACTTAAATGTACCACAGGTATGGAATATAGATGGATAGTATACTTGACGACACAGAGGTAGGTAGAGCAGTGGACTACTGTACTGTACTGTACTGCTATATATTATATACTGGTGGTCAGCAAAATTATGCACTGTCCTCCTACTATATATATATATATATATATACTGCACAAAACTTAAATGCACCAAAGGTATGGAATATGGATGGATAGTATACTTGACGACACAGAGGTAGGTAGAGCAGTGGACTACTGTACCGTACTGCTATATATTATATACTGGTGGTCAGCAAAATTATGCACTGTCCTCCTACTATATATATTCTGCGCAAAACTTAAATGCACCACAGGTAAGGATGGATAGTATACTTGACGACACAGAGGAAGGTAGAGCAGTGGACTACTGTACCGTACTGCTATATATTATATACTGGTGGTCAGCAAATTTATGCACTGTCCTCCTACTATATATATACTGCGCAAAACTTAAATGCACCACAGGTATGGATGGATAGTATACTTGAAGACACAGAGGTAGGTAGAGCAGTGGACTACTGTACCGTACTGCTATATATTATATACTGGTGGTCAGCAAAATTATGCACTGTCCTCCTCCTATATATATCCGGCGCAAAACTTAAATGCACCACAGGTATGGATGGATATTATACTTGACGACACATAGGTAGGTAGAGCAGTGGACTACTGTACCGTACTGCTATATATTATATACTGGTGGTCTGCAAATTTATGCACAATCCTCCTACTATATATATATATATACTGCGCAAAACTTAAATGCACCACAGGTATGGAATATGGATGGATAGTATTCTTGATGACACAGAGGTAGGTAGAGCAGTGGGCTACTGTACCGTACTGCTATATTTATATACTGGTGGTCAGCAAAATTATGCATTGTCCTCCTACTATATATATACTGCGCAAAACTTAAATGCACCACAGGTATGGATGGATAGTATACTTGACTACACAGAGGTTGGTAGAGCAGTGGACTACTGTACCGTACTGCTATATATTATATACTGGTGGTCAGCAAAATTATGCACTGTCCTCCTACTATATATATACTGCGCAAAACTTAAATGCACCACAGGTATGGAATATGGATGGATAGTATTCTTGATGGCACAGAGGTAGGTAGAGCAGTGGACTACTGTACCGTACTGCTATATATTATATACTGGTGGTCAGCAAAATTATGCACTGTCCTCCTACTATATATATATACTGCGCAAAGCTTAAATGCACCACAGGTATGGAATATGGATGGATAGTATTCTTGATGGCACAGAGGTAGGTAGAGCAGTGGACTACTGTACCGTACTGCTATATATTATATACTGCTGGTCAGCAAAATTATGCACTGTCCTCCTACTATATATATACTGCGCAAAACTTAAATGCACCACAGGTATGGAATATGGATGGATAGTATACTTGACGACACAGAGGTAGGTAGAGCAGTGGACTACTGTACCGTACTGCTATATATTATATACTGGTGGTCAGCAAAATTATGCACTGTCCTCCTACTATATATATACTGCGCAAAACTGAAATGCACCACAGGTATGGATGGATAGTATACTTGACGACGCAGCGGTAGGTAGAGCAGCGGACTACTGTACCGTACTGCTATATATTATATACTGGTGGTCAGCAAAATTATGCACTGTCCTCCTACTTTATATATACTGCGCAAAACTTAAATGCACCACAGGTATGGATGGATAGTATACTTGATGACACAGAGGTAGGTAGAGCAGTGGACTACTGTACCGTACTGCTATATATTATATACTGGTGGTCAGCAAAATTATGCATTGTCCTCCTACTATATATATATTGCGCAAAACTTAAATGCACCACAGGTATGGATGGATGGATGGATAGTATACTTGACGACACAGAGGTTGGTAGAGCAGTGGACTACTGTACCGTACTGCTATATATTATATACTGGTGGTCAGCAAAATTATGCACTGTCCTCCTACTATATATATACTGCGCAAAACTTAAATGCACCACAGGTATGGAGTATGGATGGAGAGTATACTTGACGACACAGAGGTAGGTAGAGCAGTGGACTACTGTACCGTACTGCTATATATTATATACTGGTGGTCAGCAAAATTATGCACTGTCCTCCTACTATATATATATACGGCGCAAAACTTAAATGCACCACAGGTATGGATGGATAGTATACTTGACGACACAGAGGTAGGCAGAGCAGTGGACTACTGTACCGTACTGCTATATATTATATACTGGTGGTCAGCAAAATTATGCACTGTCCTATTATATATATACTGCGCAAAACTTAAATGCACCACAGGTATGGAATATGGATGTTAAGTATACTTGATGACACAGAGGTAGGTAGAGCAGTGGACTACTATACCGTACTGCTATATATTATATACTGGTGGTCAGCAAAATTATGCACTGTCCTCCTACTATATATATATATATATATATATATATACTGCGCAAAACTTAAATGCACCACAGGTATGGAATATGGATGGGTAGTATACTTGATGACACAGAGGTAGGTAGAGCAGTGGGCTACTGTACCGTACTGCTATATTTATATACTGGTGGTCAGCATAATTATGCATTGTCCTCCTACTATATATATACTGCGCAAAACTTAAATGCACCACAGGTATGTATGGATAGTATACTTGACGACACAGAGGTTGGTAGAGCAGTGGACTACTGTACCATACTGCTATATATTATATACTGGTGGTCATCAAAATTATGCACTGTCCTCCTACTATATATATACTGCGCAAAACTTAAATGCACCACAGGTATGGAATATATAGGATAGTATACTTGACGACACAGAGGTAGGTAGAGCAGTGGACTACTGTACCGTACTGCTATATATTATATACTGGTGGTCAGCAAAATTATGCACTGTCCTCCTACTATATATATATATACTGCGCAAAGCTTAAATGCACCACAGGTATGGAATATGGATGGATAGTATTCTTGACGGCACAGAGGTAGGTAGAGCAGTGGACTACTGTACCGTACTGCTATATATTATATACTGGTGGTCAGCAAAATTATGCACTGTCCTCCTACTATATATATACTGCGCAAAACTTAAATGCACCACAGGTATGGAATATAGAGGATAGTATACTTTACGACACAGAGGTAGGTAGAGCAGTGGACTACTGTACCGTTCTGCTATATATTATATACTGGTGGTCAGCAAAATTATGCACTGTCCTCCTACTATATATATATACTGCGCAAAACTTAAATGCACCACAGGTATGGAATATGGATGGATAGTATTCTTGACGGCACAGAGGTAGCTAGAGCAGTGGACTACTGTACCATACTGCTATATATTATATATTGGTGGTCAGCAAAATTGTGCACTGTCCTCCTACTATATATATACTGCGCAAAACTTAAATGTACCACAGGTATGGAATATAGATGGATAGTATACTTGACGACACAGAGGTAGGTAGAGCAGTGGACTACTGTACTGTACTGTACTGCTATATATTATATACTGGTGGTCAGCAAAATTATGCACTGTCCTCCTACTATATATATATATATATACTGCACAAAACTTAAATGCACCAAAGGTATGGAATATGGATGGATAGTATACTTGACGACACAGAGGTAGGTAGAGCAGTGGACTACTGTACCGTACTGCTATATATTATATACTGGTGGTCAGCAAAATTATGCACTGTCCTCCTACTATATATATTCTGCGCAAAACTTAAATGCACCACAGGTAAGGATGGATAGTATACTTGACGACACAGAGGAAGGTAGAGCAGTGGACTACTGTACCGTACTGCTATATATTATATACTGGTGGTCAGCAAATTTATGCACTGTCCTCCTACTATATATATACTGCGCAAAACTTAAATGCACCACAGGTATGGATGGATAGTATACTTGACGACACAGAGGTAGGTAGAGCAGTGGACTACTGTACCGTACTGCTATATATTATATACTGGTGGTCAGCAAAATTATGCACTGTCCTCCTCCTATATATATCCGGCGCAAAACTTAAATGCACCACAGGTATGGATGGATATTATACTTGACGACACATAGGTAGGTAGAGCAGTGGACTACTGTACCGTACTGCTATATATTATATACTGGTGGTCTGCAAAATTATGCACAATCCTCCTACTATATATATATATATACTGCGCAAAACTTAAATGCACCACAGGTATGGAATATGGATGGATAGTATTCTTGATGACACAGAGGTAGGTAGAGCAGTGGGCTACTGTACCGTACTGCTATATTTATATACTGGTGGTCAGCAAAGTTATGCATTGTCCTCCTACTATATATATACTGCGCAAAACTTAAATGCACCACAGGTATGGATGGATAGTATACTTGACTACACAGAGGTTGGTAGAGCAGTGGACTACTGTACCGTACTGCTATATATTATATACTGGTGGTCAGCAAAATTATGCACTGTCCTCCTACTATATATATACTGCGCAAAACTTAAATGCACCACAGGTATGGAATATGGATGGATAGTATTCTTGATGGCACAGAGGTAGCTAGAGCAGTGGACTACTGTACCGTACTGCTATATATTATATACTGGTGGTCAGCAAAATTATGCACTGTCCTCCTACTATATATATATACTGCGCAAAGCTTAAATGCACCACAGGTATGGAATATGGATGGATAGTATTCTTGACGGCACAGAGGTAGGTAGAGCAGTGGACTACTGTACCGTACTGCTATATATTATATACTGCTGGTCAGCAAAATTATGCACTGTCCTCCTACTATATATATACTGCGCAAAACTTAAATGCACCACAGGTATGGAATATGGATGGATAGTATACTTGACGACACAGAGGTAGGTAGAGCAGTGGACTACTGTACCGTACTGCTATATATTATATACTGGTGGTCAGCAAAATTATGCACTGTCCTCCTACTATATATATACTGCGCAAAACTGAAATGCACCACAGGTATGGATGGATAGTATACTTGACGACACAGCGGTAGGTAGAGCAGCGGACTACTGTACCGTACTGCTATATATTATATACTGGTGGTCAGCAAAATTATGCACTGTCCTCCTACTTTATATATAC
The DNA here is from genome assembly GCF_028390025.1 of Pseudophryne corroboree. Taxonomy (NCBI): domain Eukaryota; kingdom Metazoa; phylum Chordata; class Amphibia; order Anura; family Myobatrachidae; genus Pseudophryne; species Pseudophryne corroboree. The sequence goes on from NC_086448.1 coordinate 380,153,030, forward strand.
TGCGCAAAACTTAAATGCACCACAGGTATGGATGGATAGTATACTTGATGACACAGAGGTAGGTAGAGCAGTGGACTACTGTACCATACTGCTATATATTATATACTGGTGGTCAGCAAAATTATGCATTGTCCTCCTACTATATATATACTGCGCAAAACTTAAATGCACCACAGGTATGGATGGATGGATGGATAGTATACTTGATGACACAGAGGTTGGTAGAGCAGTGGACTACTGTACCGTACTGCTATATATTATATACTGGTGGTCAGCAAAATTATGCACTGTCCTCCTACTATATATATACTGCGCAAAACTTAAATGCACCACAGGTATGGAATATGGATGGAGAGTATACTTGATGACACAGAGGTAGGTAGAGCAGTGGACTACTGTACCGTACTGCTATATATTATATACTGGTGGTCAGCAAAATTATGCACTGTCCTCCTACTATATATATATACGGCGCAAAACTTAAATGCACCACAGGTATGGAATATGGATGGATAGTATACTTGACGACACAGAGGTAGGCAGAGCAGTGGACTACTGTACCGTACTGCTATATATTATATACTGGTGGTTAGCAAAATTATGCACTGTCCTCCTATTATATATATACTGCGCAAAACTTAAATGCACCACAGGTATGGAATATGGATGTTAAGTATACTTGATGACACAGAGGTAGGTAGAGCAGTGGACTACTATACCGTACTGCTATATATTATATACTGGTGGTCAGCAAAATTATGCACTGTCCTCCTGCTATATATATATATATATATATATTTATATATACTGCGCAAAACTTAAATGCACCACAGGTATGGAATATGGATGGGTAGTATACTTGATGACACAGAGGTAGGTAGAGCAGTGGGCTACTGTACCGTACTGCTATATTTATATACTGGTGGTCAGCATAATTATGCATTGTCCTCCTACTATATATATACTGCGCAAAAAAATGCACCACAGGTATGGATGGATAGTATACTTGACGACACAGAGGTTGGTAGAGCAGTGGACTACTGTACCATACTGCTATATATTATATACTGGTGGTCATCAAAATTATGCACTGTCCTCCTACTATATATATACTGCGCAAAACTTAAATGCACCACAGGTATGGAATATATAGGATAGTATACTTGACGACACAGAGGTAGGTAGAGCAGTGGACTACTGTACCGTACTGCTATATATTATATACTGGTGGTCAGCAAAATTATGCACTGTCCTCCTACTATATATATATATACTGCGCAAAGCTTAAATGCACCACAGGTATGGAATATGGATGGATAGTATTCTTGACGGCACAGAGGTAGGTAGAGCAGTGGACTACTGTACCGTACTGCTATATATTATATACTGGTGGTCAGCAAAATTATGCACTGTCCTCCTACTATATATATACTGCGCAAAACCTAAATGTACCACAGGTATGGAATATAGATGGATAGTATACTTGACGACACAGAGGTAGGTAGAGCAGTGGACTACTGTACTGTACTGCTATATATTATATACTGGTGGTCAGCAAAATTATGCACTGTCCTCCTACTATATATATATATATATATATATATATATACTGCGCAAAACTTAAATGCACCAACGGTATGGAATATGGATGGATAGTATACTTGACGACACAGAGGTAGGTAGAGCAGTGGACTACTGTACCGTACTGCTATATATTATATACTAGTGGTCAGCAAAATTATGCACTGTCCTCCTACTATATATATTCTGCGCAAAACTTAAATGCACCACAGGTATGGATGGATAGTATACTTGACGACACAGAGGTAGGTAGAGCAGTGGACTACTGTACCGTACTGCTATATATTATATACTGGTGGTCAGCAAAATTATGCACTGTCCTCCTACTATATATATACTGCGCAAAACTTAAATGCACCACAGGTATGGAATATAGAGGATAGTATACTTTACGACACAGAGGTAGGTAGAGCAGTGGACTACTGTACCGTTCTGCTATATATTATATACTGGTGGTCAGCAAAATTATGCACTGTCCTCCTACTATATATATATACTGCGCAAAACTTAAATGCACCACAGGTATGGAATATGGAGGGATAGTATTCTTGACGGCACAGAGGTAGCTAGAGCAGTGGACTACTGTACCATACTGCTATATATTATATATTGGTGGTCAGCAAAATTATGCACTGTCCTCCTACTATATATATACTGCGCAAAACTTAAATTTACCACAGGTATGGAATATAGATGGATAGTATACTTGACGACACAGAGGTAGGTAGAGCAGTGGACTACTGTACTGTACTGTACTGCTATATATTATATACTGGTGGTCAGCAAAATTATGCACTGTCCTCCTACTATATATATATATATATATACTGCACAAAACTTAAATGCACCAAAGGTATGGAATATGGATGGATAGTATACTTGACGACACAGAGGTAGGTAGAGCAGTGGACTACTGTACCGTACTGCTATATATTATATACTGGTGGTCAGCAAAATTATGCACTGTCCTCCTACTATATATATTCTGCGCAAAACTTAAATGCACCACAGGTAAGGATGGATAGTATACTTGACGACACAGAAGAAGGTAGAGCAGTGGACTACTGTACCGTACTGCTATATATTATATACTGGTGGTCAGCAAATTTATGCACTGTCCTCCTACTATATATATACTGCGCAAAACTTAAATGCACCACAGGTATGGATGGATAGTATACTTGACGACACAGAGGTAGGTAGAGCAGTGGACTACTGTACCGTACTGCTATATATATGATATACTGGTGGTCAGCAAAATTATGCACTGTCCTCCTCCTATATATATCCGGCGCAAAACTTAAATGCACCACAGGTATGGATGGATATTATACTTGACGACACATAGGTAGGTAGAGCAGTGGACTACTGTACTGTACTGTACTGCTATATATTATATACTGGTGGTCAGCAAAATTATGCACTGTCCTCCTACTATATATATATATATATATATACTGCACAAAACTTAAATGCACCAAAGGTATGGAATATGGATGGATAGTATACTTGACGACACAGAGGTAGGTAGAGCAGTGGACTACTGTACCGTACTGCTATATATTATATACTGGTGGTCAGCAAAATTATGCACTGTCCTCCTACTATATATATTCTGCGCAAAACTTAAATGCACCACAGGTAAGGATGGATAGTATACTTGACGACACAGAGGAAGGTAGAGCAGTGGACTACTGTACCGTACTGCTATATATTATATACTGGTGGTCAGCAAATTTATGCACTGTCCTCCTACTATATATATACTGCGCAAAACTTAAATGCACCACAGGTATGGATGGATAGTATACTTGACGACACAGAGGTAGGTAGAGCAGTGGACTACTGTTCCGTACTGCTATATATTATATACTGGTGGTCAGCAAAATTATGCACTGTCCTCCTCCTATATATATCCGGCGCAAAACTTAAATGCACCACAGGTATGGATGGATATTATACTTGACGACACATAGGTAGGTAGAGCAGTGGACTACTGTACCGTACTGCTATATATTATATACTGGTGGTCTGCAAAATTATGCACAATCCTCCTACTATATATATATATATACTGCGCAAAACTTAAATGCACCACAGGTATGGAATATGGATGGATAGTATTCTTGATGACACAGAGGTAGGTAGAGCAGTGGGCTACTGTACCGTACTGCTATATTTATATACTGGTGGTCAGCAAAGTTATGCATTGTCCTCCTACTATATATATACTGCGCAAAACTTAAATGCACCACAGGTATGGATGGATAGTATACTTGACTACACAGAGGTTGGTAGAGCAGTGGACTACTGTACCGTACTGCTATATATTATATACTGGTGGTCAGCAAAATTATGCACTGTCCTCCTACTATATATATACTGCGCAAAACTTAAATGCACCACAGGTATGGAATATGGATGGATAGTATTCTTGATGGCACAGAGGTAGCTAGAGCAGTGGACTACTGTACCGTACTGCTATATATTATATACTGGTGGTCAGCAAAATTATGCACTGTCCTCCTACTATATATATATACTGCGCAAAGCTTAAATGCACCACAGGTATGGAATATGGATGGATAGTATTCTTGACGGCACAGAGGTAGGTAGAGCAGTGGACTACTGTACCGTACTGCTATATATTATATACTGCTGGTCAGCAAAATTATGCACTGTCCTCCTACTATATATATACTGCGCAAAACTTAAATGCACCACAGGTATGGAATATGGATGGATAGTATACTTGACGACACAGAGGTAGGTAGAGCAGTGGACTACTGTACCGTACTGCTATATATTATATACTGGTGGTCAGCAAAATTATGCACTGTCCTCCTACTATATATATACTGCGCAAAACTGAAATGCACCACAGGTATGGATGGATAGTATACTTGACGACACAGCGGTAGGTAGAGCAGCGGACTACTGTACCGTACTGCTATATATTATATACTGGTGGTCAGCAAAATTATGCACTGTCCTCCTACTTTATATATACTGCGCAAAACTTAAATGCACCACAGGTATGGATGGATAGTATACTTGATGACACAGAGGTAGGTAGAGCAGTGGACTACTGTACCATACTGCTATATATTATATACTGGTGGTCAGCAAAATTATGCATTGTCCTCCTACTATATATATACTGCGCAAAACTTAAATGCACCACAGGTATGGATGGATGGATGGATAGTATACTTGACGACACAGAGGTTGGTAGAGCAGTGGACTACTGTACCGTACTGCTATATATTATATACTGGTGGTCAGCAAAATTATGCACTGTCCTCCTACTATATATATACTGCGCAAAACTTAAATGCACCACAGGTATGGAATATGGATGGAGAGTATACTTGATGACACAGAGGTAGGTAGAGCAGTGGACTACTGTACCGTACTGCTATATATTATATACTGGTGGTCAGCAAAATTATGCACTGTCCTCCTACTATATATATATACGGCGCAAAACTTAAATGCACCACAGGTATGGAATATGGATGGATAGTATACTTGACGACACAGAGGTAGGCAGAGCAGTGGACTACTGTACCGTACTGCTATATATTATATACTGGTGGTTAGCAAAATTATGCACTGTCCTCCTATTATATATATACTGCGCAAAACTTAAATGCACCACAGGTATGGAATATGGATGTTAAGTATACTTGATGACACAGAGGTAGGTAGAGCAGTGGACTACTATACCGTACTGCTATATATTATATACTGGTGGTCAGCAAAATTATGCACTGTCCTCCTACTATATATATATATATATATATATTTATATATACTGCGCAAAACTTAAATGCACCACAGGTATGGAATATGGATGGGTAGTATACTTGATGACACAGAGGTAGGTAGAGCAGTGGGCTACTGTACCGTACTGCTATATTTATATACTGGTGGTCAGCATAATTATGCATTGTCCTCCTACTATATATATACTGCGCAAAAAAATGCACCACAGGTATGGATGGATAGTATACTTGACGACACAGAGGTTGGTAGAGCAGTGGACTACTGTACCATACTGCTATATATTATATACTGGTGGTCATCAAAATTATGCACTGTCCTCCTACTATATATATACTGCGCAAAACTTAAATGCACCACAGGTATGGAATATATAGGATAGTATACTTGACGACACAGAGGTAGGTAGAGCAGTGGACTACTGTACCGTACTGCTATATATTATATACTGGTGGTCAGCAAAATTATGCACTGTCCTCCTACTATATATATATATACTGCGCAAAGCTTAAATGCACCACAGGTATGGAATATGGATGGATAGTATTCTTGACGGCACAGAGGTAGGTAGAGCAGTGGACTACTGTACCGTACTGCTATATATTATATACTGGTGGTCAGCAAAATTATGCACTGTCCTCCTACTATATATATACTGCGCAAAACCTAAATGTACCACAGGTATGGAATATAGATGGATAGTATACTTGACGACACAGAGGTAGGTAGAGCAGTGGACTACTGTACTGTACTGCTATATATTATATACTGGTGGTCAGCAAAATTATGCACTGTCCTCCTACTATATATATATATATATATATATATATATATACTGCGCAAAACTTAAATGCACCAAAGGTATGGAATATGGATAGATAGTATACTTGACGACACAGAGGTAGGTAGAGCAGTGGACTACTGTACCGTACTGCTATATATTATATACTAGTGGTCAGCAAAATTATGCACTGTCCTCCTACTATATATATTCTGCGCAAAACTTAAATGCACCACAGGTATGGATGGATAGTATACTTGACGACACAGAGGTAGGTAGAGCAGTGGACTACTGTACCGTACTGCTATATATTATATACTGGTGGTCAGCAAAATTATGCACTGTCCTCCTACTATATATATACTGCGCAAAACTTAAATGCACCACAGGTATGGAATATAGAGGATAGTATACTTTACGACACAGAGGTAGGTAGAGCAGTGGACTACTGTACCGTTCTGCTATATATTATATACTGGTGGTCAGCAAAATTATGCACTGTCCTCCTACTATATATATATACTGCGCAAAACTTAAATGCACCACAGGTATGGAATATGGATGGATAGTATTCTTGACGGCACAGAGGTAGCTAGAGCAGTGGACTACTGTACCATACTGCTATATATTATATATTGGTGGTCAGCAAAATTATGCACTGTCCTCCTACTATATATATACTGCGCAAAACTTAAATTTACCACAGGTATGGAATATAGATGGATAGTATACTTGACGACACAGAGGTAGGTAGAGCAGTGGACTACTGTACTGTACTGTACTGCTATATATTATATACTGGTGGTCAGCAAAATTATGCACTGTCCTCCTACTATATATATATATATATATATATATATATACTGCACAAAACTTAAATGCACCAAAGGTATGGAATATGGATGGATAGTATACTTGACGACACAGAGGTAGGTAGAGCAGTGGACTACTGTACCGTACTGCTATATATTATATACTGGTGGTCAGCAAAATTATGCACTGTACTCCTACTATATATATTCTGCGCAAAACTTAAATGCACCACAGGTAAGGATGGATAGTATACTTGACGACACAGAAGAAGGTAGAGCAGTGGACTACTGTACCGTACTGCTATATATTATATACTGGTGGTCAGCAAATTTATGCACTGTCCTCCTACTATATATATACTGCGCAAAACTTAAATGCACCACAGGTATGGATGGATAGTATACTTGACGACACAGAGGTAGGTAGAGCAGTGGACTACTGTACCGTACTGCTATATATATGATATACTGGTGGTCTGCAAAATTATGCACTGTCCTCCTCCTATATATATCCGGCGCAAAACTTAAATGCACCACAGGTATGGATGGATATTATACTTGACGACACATAGGTAGGTAGAGCAGTGGACTACTGTACCGTACTGCTATATATTATATACTGGTGGTCTGCAAAATTATGCACAATCCTCCTACTATATATATATATATACTGCGCAAAACTTAAATGCACCACAGGTATGGAATATGGATGGATAGTATTCTTGATGACACAGAGGTAGGTAGAGCAGTGGGCTACTGTACCGTACTGCTATATTTATATACTGGTGGTCAGCAAAATTATGCATTGTCCTCCTACTATATATATACTGCGCAAAACTTAAATGCACCACAGGTATGGATGGATAGTATACTTGACTACACAGAGGTTGGTAGAGCAGTGGACTACTGTACCGTACTGCTATATATTATATACTGGTGGTCAGCAAAATTATGCACTGTCCTCCTACTATATATATACTGCGCAAAACTTAAATGCACCACAGGTATGGAATATGGATGGATAGTATTCTTGATGGCACAGAGGTAGGTAGAGCAGTGGACTACTGTACCGTACTGCTATATATTATATACTGGTGGTCAGCAAAATTATGCACTGTCCTCCTACTATATATATATACTGCGCAAAGCTTAAATGCACCACAGGTATGGAATATGGATGGATAGTATTCTTGACGGCACAGAGGTAGGTAGAGCAGTGGACTACTGTACCGTACTGCTATATATTATATACTGCTGGTCAGCACAATTATGCACTGTCCTCCTACTATATATATACTGCGCAAAACTTAAATGCACCACAGGTATGGAATATGGATGGATAGTATACTTGACGACACAGAGGTAGGTAGAGCAGTGGACTACTGTACCGTACTGCTATATATTATATACTGGTGGTCAGCAAAATTATGCACTGTCCTCCTACTATATATATACTGCGCAAAACTGAAATGCACCACAGGTATGGATGGATAGTATACTTGACGACACAGCGGTAGGTAGAGCAGCGGACTACTGTACCGTACTGCTATATATTATATACTGGTGGTCAGCAAAATTATGCACTGTCCTCCTACTTTATATATACTGCGCAAAACTTAAATGCACCACAGGTATGGATGGATAGTATACTTGATGACACAGAGGTAGGTAGAGCAGTGGACTACTGTACCGTACTGCTATATATTATATACTGGTGGTCAGCAAAATTATGCATTGTCCTCCTACTATATATATACTGCGCAAAACTTAAATGCACCACAGGTATGGATGGATGGATGGATGGATAGCATACTTGACGACACAGAGGTTGGTAGAGCAGTGGACTACTGTACCGTACTGCTATATATTATATACTGGTGGTCAGCAAAATTATGCACTGTCCTCCTACTATATATATACTGCGCAAAACTTAAATGCACCACAGGTATGGAATATGGATGGAGAGTATACTTGACGACACAGAGGTAGGTAGAGCAGTGGACTACTGTACCGTACTGCTATATATTATATACTGGTGGTCAGCAAAATTATGCACTGTCCTCCTACTATATATATATACGGCGCAAAACTTAAATGCACCACAGGTATGGATGGATAGTATACTTGACGACACAGAGGTAGGCAGAGCAGTGGACTACTGTACCGTACTGCTATATATTATATACTGGTGGTCAGCAAAATTATGCACTGTCCTCCTATTATATATATACTGCGCAAAACTTAAATGCACCACAGGTATGGAATATGGATGTTAAGTTTACTTGATGACACAGAGGTAGGTAGAGCAGTGGACTACTATACCGTACTGCTATATATTATATACTGGTGGTCAGCAAAATTATGCACTGTCCTCCTACTATATATATATATATATATATATATACTGCGCAAAACTTAAATGCACCACAGGTATGGAATATGGATGGGTAGTATACTTGATGACACAGAGGTAGGTAGAGCAGTGGGCTACTGTACCGTACTGCTATATTTATATACTGGTGGTCAGCATAATTATGCATTGTCCTCCTACTATATATATACTGCGCAAAACTTAAATGCACCACAGGTATGGATGGATAGTATACTTGACGACACAGAGGTTGGTAGAGCAGTGGACTACTGTACCATACTGCTATATATTATATACTGGTGGTCATCAAAATTATGCACTGTCCTCCTACTATATATATACTGCGCAAAACTTAAATGCACCACAGGTATGGAATATATAGGATAGTATACTTGACGACACAGAGGTAGGTAGAGCAGTGGACTACTGTACCGTACTGCTATATATTATATACTGGTGGTCAGCAAAATTATGCACTGTCCTCCTACTATATATATATATATATATACTGCGCAAAGCTTAAATGCACCACAGGTATGGAATATGGATGGATAGTATTCTTGACGGCACAGAGGTAGGTAGAGCAGTGGACTACTGTACCGTACTGCTATATATTATATACTGGTGGTCAGCAAAATTATGCACTGTCCTCCTACTATATATATACTGCGCAAAACTTAAATGTACCACAGGTATGGAATATAGATGGATAGTATACTTGACGACACAGAGGTAGGTAGAGCAGTGGACTACTGTACTGTACTGCTATATATTATATACTGGTGGTCAGCAAAATTATGCACTGTCCTCCTACTATATATATATATATATATATTTATATATATATATACTGCGAAAACTTAAATGCACCAAAGGTATGGAATATGGATGGATAGTATACTTGACGACACAGAGGTAGGTAGAGCAGTGGACTACTGTACCGTACTGCTATATATTATATACTAGTGGTCAGCAAAATTATGCACTGTCCTCCTACTATATATATTCTGCGCAAAACTTAAATGCACCACAGGTATGGATGGATAGTATACCTGACGACACAGAGGTAGGTAGAGCAGTGGACTACTGTACCGTACTGCTATATATTATATACTGGTGGTCAGCAAATTTATGCACTGTCCTCCTACTATATATATACTGCGCAAAACTTAAATGCACCACAGGTATGGATGGATAGTATACTTGACGACACAGAGGTAGGTAGAGCAGTGGACTACTGTACCGTACTGCTATATATTATATACTGGTGGTCAGCAAAATTATGCACTGTCCTCCTACTATATATATCCGGCGCAAAACTTAAATGCACCACAGGTATGGATGGATATTATACTTGACGACACAGAAGAAGGTAGAGCAGTGGACTACTGTACCGTACTGCTATATATTATATACTGGTGGTCAGCAAATTTATGCACTGTCCTCCTACTATATATATACTGCGCAAAACTTAAATGCACCACAGGTATGGATGGATAGTATACTTGACGACACAGAGGTAGGTAGAGCAGTGGACTACTGTACCGTACTGCTATATATATGATATACTGGTGGTCAGCAAAATTATGCACTGTCCTCCTCCTATATATATCCGGCGCAAAACTTAAATGCACCACAGGTATGGATGGATATTATACTTGACGACACATAGGTAGGTAGAGCAGTGGACTACTGTACTGTACTGTACTGCTATATATTATATACTGGTGGTCAGCAAAATTATGCACTGTCCTCCTACTATATATATATATATATATACTGCACAAAACTTAAATGCACCAAAGGTATGGAATATGGATGGATAGTATACTTGACGACACAGAGGTAGGTAGAGCAGTGGACTACTGTACCGTACTGCTATATATTATATACTGGTGGTCAGCAAAATTATGCACTGTCCTCCTACTATATATATTCTGCGCAAAACTTAAATGCACCACAGGTAAGGATGGATAGTATACTTGACGACACAGAGGAAGGTAGAGCAGTGGACTACTGTACCGTACTGCTATATATTATATACTGGTGGTCAGCAAATTTATGCACTGTCCTCCTACTATATATATACTGCGCAAAACTTAAATGCACCACAGGTATGGATGGATAGTATACTTGACGACACAGAGGTAGGTAGAGCAGTGGACTACTGTTCCGTACTGCTATATATTATATACTGGTGGTCAGCAAAATTATGCACTGTCCTCCTCCTATATATATCCGGCGCAAAACTTAAATGCACCACAGGTATGGATGGATATTATACTTGACGACACATAGGTAGGTAGAGCAGTGGACTACTGTACCGTACTGCTATATATTATATACTGGTGGTCTGCAAAATTATGCACAATCCTCCTACTATATATATATATATACTGCGCAAAACTTAAATGCACCACAGGTATGGAATATGGATGGATAGTATTCTTGATGACACAGAGGTAGGTAGAGCAGTGGGCTACTGTACCGTACTGCTATATTTATATACTGGTGGTCAGCAAAGTTATGCATTGTCCTCCTACTATATATATACTGCGCAAAACTTAAATGCACCACAGGTATGGATGGATAGTATACTTGACTACACAGAGGTTGGTAGAGCAGTGGACTACTGTACCGTACTGCTATATATTATATACTGGTGGTCAGCAAAATTATGCACTGTCCTCCTACTATATATATACTGCGCAAAACTTAAATGCACCACAGGTATGGAATATGGATGGATAGTATTCTTGATGGCACAGAGGTAGCTAGAGCAGTGGACTACTGTACCGTACTGCTATATATTATATACTGGTGGTCAGCAAAATTATGCACTGTCCTCCTACTATATATATATACTGCGCAAAGCTTAAATGCACCACAGGTATGGAATATGGATGGATAGTATTCTTGACGGCACAGAGGTAGGTAGAGCAGTGGACTACTGTACCGTACTGCTATATATTATATACTGCTGGTCAGCAAAATTATGCACTGTCCTCCTACTATATATATACTGCGCAAAACTTAAATGCACCACAGGTATGGAATATGGATGGATAGTATACTTGACGACACAGAGGTAGGTAGAGCAGTGGACTACTGTACCGTACTGCTATATATTATATACTGGTGGTCAGCAAAATTATGCACTGTCCTCCTACTATATATATACTGCGCAAAACTGAAATGCACCACAGGTATGGATGGATAGTATACTTGACGACACAGCGGTAGGTAGAGCAGCGGACTACTGTACCGTACTGCTATATATTATATACTGGTGGTCAGCAAAATTATGCACTGTCCTCCTACTTTATATATACTGCGCAAAACTTAAATGCACCACAGGTATGGATGGATAGTATACTTGATGACACAGAGGTAGGTAGAGCAGTGGACTACTGTACCATACTGCTATATATTATATACTGGTGGTCAGCAAAATTATGCATTGTCCTCCTACTATATATATACTGCGCAAAACTTAAATGCACCACAGGTATGGATGGATGGATGGATGGATAGTATACTTGACGACACAGAGGTTGGTAGAGCAGTGGACTACTGTACCGTACTGCTATATATTATATACTGGTGGTCAGCAAAATTATGCACTGTCCTCCTACTATATATATACTGCGCAAAACTTAAATGCACCACAGGTATGGAATATGGATGGAGAGTATACTTGATGACACAGAGGTAGGTAGAGCAGTGGACTACTGTACCGTACTGCTATATATTATATACTGGTGGTCAGCAAAATTATGCACTGTCCTCCTACTATATATATATACGGCGCAAAACTTAAATGCACCACAGGTATGGAATATGGATGGATAGTATACTTGACGACACAGAGGTAGGCAGAGCAGTGGACTACTGTACCGTACTGCTATATATTATATACTGGTGGTTAGCAAAATTATGCACTGTCCTCCTATTATATATATACTGCGCAAAACTTAAATGCACCACAGGTATGGAATATGGATGTTAAGTATACTTGATGACACAGAGGTAGGTAGAGCAGTGGACTACTATACCGTACTGCTATATATTATATACTGGTGGTCAGCAAAATTATGCACTGTCCTCCTACTATATATATATATATATATATATATTTATATATACTGCGCAAAACTTAAATGCACCACAGGTATGGAATATGGATGGGTAGTATACTTGATGACACAGAGGTAGGTAGAGCAGTGGGCTACTGTACCGTACTGCTATATTTATATACTGGTGGTCAGCATAATTATGCATTGTCCTCCTACTATATATATACTGCGCAAAAAAATGCACCACAGGTATGGATGGATAGTATACTTGACGACACAGAGGTTGGTAGAGCAGTGGACTACTGTACCATACTGCTATATATTATATACTGGTGGTCATCAAAATTATGCACTGTCCTCCTACTATATATATACTGCGCAAAACTTAAATGCACCACAGGTATGGAATATATAGGATAGTATACTTGACGACACAGAGGTAGGTAGAGCAGTGGACTACTGTACCGTACTGCTATATATTATATACTGGTGGTCAGCAAAATTATGCACTGTCCTCCTACTATATATATATATATACTGCGCAAAGCTTAAATGCACCACAGGTATGGAATATGGATGGATAGTATTCTTGACGGCACAGAGGTAGGTAGAGCAGTGGACTACTGTACCGTACTGCTATATATTATATACTGGTGGTCAGCAAAATTATGCACTGTCCTCCTACTATATATATACTGCGCAAAACCTAAATGTACCACAGGTATGGAATATAGATGGATAGTATACTTGACGACACAGAGGTAGGTAGAGCAGTGGACTACTGTACTGTACTGCTATATATTATATACTGGTGGTCAGCAAAATTATGCACTGTCCTCCTACTATATATATATATATATATATATATATATATATACTGCGCAAAACTTAAATGCACCAAAGGTATGGAATATGGATGGATAGTATACTTGACGACACAGAGGTAGGTAGAGCAGTGGACTACTGTACCGTACTGCTATATATTATATACTAGTGGTCAGCAAAATTATGCACTGTCCTCCTACTATATATATTCTGCGCAAAACTTAAATGCACCACAGGTATGGATGGATAGTATACTTGACGACACAGAGGTAGGTAGAGCAGTGGACTACTGTACCGTACTGCTATATATTATATACTGGTGGTCAGCAAAATTATGCACTGTCCTCCTACTATATATATACTGCGCAAAACTTAAATGCACCACAGGTATGGAATATAGAGGATAGTATACTTTACGACACAGAGGTAGGTAGAGCAGTGGACTACTGTACCGTTCTGCTATATATTATATACTGGTGGTCAGCAAAATTATGCACTGTCCTCCTACTATATATATATACTGCGCAAAACTTAAATGCACCACAGGTATGGAATATGGATGGATAGTATTCTTGACGGCACAGAGGTAGCTAGAGCAGTGGACTACTGTACCATACTGCTATATATTATATATTGGTGGTCAGCAAAATTATGCACTGTCCTCCTACTATATATATACTGCGCAAAACTTAAATTTACCACAGGTATGGAATATAGATGGATAGTATACTTGACGACACAGAGGTAGGTAGAGCAGTGGACTACTGTACTGTACTGTACTGCTATATATTATATACTGGTGGTCAGCAAAATTATGCACTGTCCTCCTACTATATATATATATATATATATATATATACTGCACAAAACTTAAATGCACCAAAGGTATGGAATATGGATGGATAGTATACTTGACGACACAGAGGTAGGTAGAGCAGTGGACTACTGTACCGTACTGCTATATATTATATACTGGTGGTCAGCAAAATTATGCACTGTCCTCCTACTATATATATTCTGCGCAAAACTTAAATGCACCACAGGTAAGGATGGATAGTATACTTGACGACACAGAAGAAGGTAGAGCAGTGGACTACTGTACCGTACTGCTATATATTATATACTGGTGGTCAGCAAATTTATGCACTGTCCTCCTACTATATATATACTGCGCAAAACTTAAATGCACCACAGGTATGGATGGATAGTATACTTGACGACACAGAGGTAGGTAGAGCAGTGGACTACTGTACCGTACTGCTATATATATGATATACTGGTGGTCTGCAAAATTATGCACTGTCCTCCTCCTATATATATCCGGCGCAAAACTTAAATGCACCACAGGTATGGATGGATATTATACTTGACGACACATAGGTAGGTAGAGCAGTGGACTACTGTACCGTACTGCTATATATTATATACTGGTGGTCTGCAAAATTATGCACAATCCTCCTACTATATATATATATATACTGCGCAAAACTTAAATGCACCACAGGTATGGAATATGGATGGATAGTATTCTTGATGACACAGAGGTAGGTAGAGCAGTGGGCTACTGTACCGTACTGCTATATTTATATACTGGTGGTCAGCAAAATTATGCATTGTCCTCCTACTATATATATACTGGGCAAAACTTAAATGCACCACAGGTATGGATGGATAGTATACTTGACTACACAGAGGTTGGTAGAGCAGTGGACTACTGTACCGTACTGCTATATATTATATACTGGTGGTCAGCAAAATTATGCACTGTCCTCCTACTATATATATACTGCGCAAAACTTAAATGCACCACAGGTATGGAATATGGATGGATAGTATTCTTGATGGCACAGAGGTAGGTAGAGCAGTGGACTACTGTACCGTACTGCTATATATTATATACTGGTGGTCAGCAAAATTATGCACTGTCCTCCTACTATATATATATACTGCGCAAAGCTTAAATGCACCACAGGTATGGAATATGGATGGATAGTATTCTTGACGGCACAGAGGTAGGTAGAGCAGTGGACTACTGTACCGTACTGCTATATATTATATACTGCTGGTCAGCACAATTATGCACTGTCCTCCTACTATATATATACTGCGCAAAACTTAAATGCACCACAGGTATGGAATATGGATGGATAGTATACTTGACGACACAGAGGTAGGTAGAGCAGTGGACTACTGTACCGTACTGCTATATATTATATACTGGTGGTCAGCAAAATTATGCACTGTCCTCCTACTATATATATACTGCGCAAAACTGAAATGCACCACAGGTATGGATGGATAGTATACTTGACGACACAGCGGTAGGTAGAGCAGCGGACTACTGTACCGTACTGCTATATATTATATACTGGTGGTCAGCAAAATTATGCACTGTCCTCCTACTTTATATATACTGCGCAAAACTTAAATGCACCACAGGTATGGATGGATAGTATACTTGATGACACAGAGGTAGGTAGAGCAGTGGACTACTGTACCGTACTGCTATATATTATATACTGGTGGTCAGCAAAATTATGCATTGTCCTCCTACTATATATATACTGCGCAAAACTTAAATGCACCACAGGTATGGATGGATGGATGGATGGATAGCATACTTGACGACACAGAGGTTGGTAGAGCAGTGGACTACTGTACCGTACTGCTATATATTATATACTGGTGGTCAGCAAAATTATGCACTGTCCTCCTACTATATATATACTGCGCAAAACTTAAATGCACCACAGGTATGGAATATGGATGGAGAGTATACTTGACGACACAGAGGTAGGTAGAGCAGTGGACTACTGTACCGTACTGCTATATATTATATACTGGTGGTCAGCAAAATTATGCACTGTCCTCCTACTATATATATATACGGCGCAAAACTTAAATGCACCACAGGTATGGATGGATAGTATACTTGACGACACAGAGGTAGGCAGAGCAGTGGACTACTGTACCGTACTGCTATATATTATATACTGGTGGTCAGCAAAATTATGCACTGTCCTCCTATTATATATATACTGCGCAAAACTTAAATGCACCACAGGTATGGAATATGGATGTTAAGTTTACTTGATGACACAGAGGTAGGTAGAGCAGTGGACTACTATACCGTACTGCTATATATTATATACTGGTGGTCAGCAAAATTATGCACTGTCCTCCTACTATATATATATATATATATATATATACTGCGCAAAACTTAAATGCACCACAGGTATGGAATATGGATGGGTAGTATACTTGATGACACAGAGGTAGGTAGAGCAGTGGGCTACTGTACCGTACTGCTATATTTATATACTGGTGGTCAGCATAATTATGCATTGTCCTCCTACTATATATATACTGCGCAAAACTTAAATGCACCACAGGTATGGATGGATAGTATACTTGACGACACAGAGGTTGGTAGAGCAGTGGACTACTGTACCATACTGCTATATATTATATACTGGTGGTCATCAAAATTATGCACTGTCCTCCTACTATATATATACTGCGCAAAACTTAAATGCACCACAGGTATGGAATATATAGGATAGTATACTTGACGACACAGAGGTAGGTAGAGCAGTGGACTACTGTACCGTACTGCTATATATTATATACTGGTGGTCAGCAAAATTATGCACTGTCCTCCTACTATATATATATATATATACTGCGCAAAGCTTAAATGCACCACAGGTATGGAATATGGATGGATAGTATTCTTGACGGCACAGAGGTAGGTAGAGCAGTGGACTACTGTACCGTACTGCTATATATTATATACTGGTGGTCAGCAAAATTATGCACTGTCCTCCTACTATATATATACTGCGCAAAACTTAAATGTACCACAGGTATGGAATATAGATGGATAGTATACTTGACGACACAGAGGTAGGTAGAGCAGTGGACTACTGTACTGTACTGCTATATATTATATACTGGTGGTCAGCAAAATTATGCACTGTCCTCCTACTATATATATATATATATATATTTATATATATATATACTGCGAAAACTTAAATGCACCAAAGGTATGGAATATGGATGCATAGTATACTTGACGACACAGAGGTAGGTAGAGCAGTGGACTACTGTACCGTACTGCTATATATTATATACTAGTGGTCAGCAAAATTATGCACTGTCCTCCTACTATATATATTCTGCGCAAAACTTAAATGCACCACAGGTATGGATGGATAGTATACCTGACGACACAGAGGTAGGTAGAGCAGTGGACTACTGTACCGTACTGCTATATATTATATACTGGTGGTCAGCAAATTTATGCACTGTCCTCCTACTATATATATACTGCGCAAAACTTAAATGCACCACAGGTATGGATGGATAGTATACTTGACGACACAGAGGTAGGTAGAGCAGTGGACTACTGTACCGTACTGCTATATATTATATACTGGTGGTCAGCAAAATTATGCACTGTCCTCCTACTATATATATCCGGCGCAAAACTTAAATGCACCACAGGTATGGATGGATATTATACTTGACGACACAGAGGTAGGTAGAGCAGTGGACTACTGTAACTTCCTGCTATATATTATATACTGGTGGTCAGCAAAATTATGCACTGTCCTCCTACTATATATATACTGCGCAAAACTTAAATGCACCACAGGTATGGATTATGGATGGATAGTATACTTGACGACACAGAGGTAGGTAGAGCAGTGGACTACTGTACCGTACTGCTATATATTATATACTGGTGGTCAGCAAAATTATGCACAATCCTCCTACTATATATATATATATATATGTATATATATATATATACATACTGCGCAAAACTTAAATGCACCACAGGTATGGAATATGGATGGATAGTATACTTGACGACACATAGGTAGGTAGAGCAGTGGACTACTGTATCGTACTGCTATATATTATATACTGGTGGTCAGCAAAATTATGCACTGTCCTACTATATATATACTGCGCAAAACTTAAATGCACCACAGGTATGGATGGATAGTATACTTGACGACACAGAGGTAGATAGAGCAGTGGACTACTGTACCATACTGCTATATATTATAAACTGGTGGTCAGCAAAATTATGCACTGTCCTCCTACTATATATATACTGCGCAAAACTTAAATGCACCACAGGTATGGAAGGATGGATAGTATACTTGACGACACAGAGGTTGGTAGAGCAGTGGACTACTGTACCGTACTGCTATATATTATATACTGCTGGTCAGCAAAATTATGCACTGTCCTCCTACTATATATATACTGCGCAAAACTTAAATGCACCACAGGTAAGGATGGATAGTATACTTGACGACACAGAGGTAGGTAGAGCAGTGGACTACTGTACCGTACTGCTATATATTATATACTGGTGGTCCGCAAAATTATGCACTGTCCTCCTACTATATATATACTGCGCAAAACTTAAATGCACCACAGGTATGGATGGATGGATGGATGGATAGTATACTTGACGACACAGAGTTTGGTAGAGCAGTGGACTACTGTACCGTACTGCTATATATTATATACTGGTGGTCAGCAAAATTATGCAATGTCCTTCTACTGTATATATACTGCGCAAAACTTAAATGCACCACAGGTATGGAATATGGAGGATAGTATACTTGACGACACAGAGGTAGGTAGAGCAGTGGACTACTGTACCGTACTGCTATATATTATATACTGGTGGTCAGCAAAATTATGCACTGTCCTCCTACTATATATATATACTGCGCAAAACTTAAATGCACCACAGGTATGGAATATGGATGGATAGTATACTTGATGACACAGAGGTAGGTAGAGCAGTGGACTACTGTACCGTACTGCTATATATTATATACTGGTGGTCAGCAATATTATGCACTGTCCTCCTACTATATATATACTGCACAAAACTTAAATGTACCACAGGTATGGAATATGGATGGATAGTATTATTGACGACACAGAGGTAGGTAGAGCAGTGGACTACTCTACCGTACTGCTATATATTATATACTGGTGGTCAGCAAAATTATGCACTGTCCTCCTACTATATATATACTGCGCAAAACATAAATGCACCACAGGTATGGAATATGGATGGATAGTATACTTGACGACACAGAGGTAGGTAGAGCAGTAGAATACTGTACCGTACTGCTATATATTATATACTGGTGGTCAGCAAAATTATGCACTGTCCTCCTACTATATATATACTGCGCAAAACTTAAATGCACCACAGGTATGGATGGATAGTATACTTGACGACACAGAGGTAGGTAGAGCAGTGGACTACTGTACCGTATTGCTATATATTATATACTGGTGGTCAGCAAAATTATGCACTGTCCTCCTACTATATATATATATACGGCGCAAAACTTAAATGCACCACAGGTATGGAATATGGATGTATAGTATACTTGATGACACAGAGGTAGGTAGAGCAGTGGACTACTGTACCGTACTGCTATATATTATATACTGGTGGACAGCAAAATTATGCACTGTCCTCCTACTATATATATATATATATATATACTGAGCAAAACTTAAATGCACCACAGGTATGGAATATGGATGGATAGTATACTTGATTACACAGAGGTAGGTAGAGCAGTGGGCTACTGTACCGTACTGCTATATTTATATACTGGTGGTCAACAAAAGTATGCATTGTCCTCCTACTATATATATACTGCGCAAAACTTAAATGCACCACAGGTATGGATGGATAGTATACTTGACGACACAGAGGTAGGTAGAGCAGTGGACTACTGTACCGTACTGCTATATATTATATACTGGTGGTCCGCAAAATTATGCACTGTCCTCCTACTATATATATACTGCGCAAAACTTAAATGCACCACAGGTATGGATGGATGGATGAATGGATAGTATACTTGACGACACAGAGGTAGGTAGAGCAGTGGACTACTGTACCGTACTGCTATATATTATATACTGGTGGTCAGCAAAATTATGCACTGTCCTACTACTATATATATACTGCGCAAAACTTAAATGCACCACAGGTATGGATGGATAGTATACTTGACGACACAGAGGTAGGTAGAGCAGTGGACTACTGTACCGTACTGCTATATATTATATACTGGTGGTCAGCAAAATTATGCACTGTCCTCCTACAATATATATCCGGCGCAAAACTTAAATGCACCACAGGTATGGATGGATATTATACTTGACGACACAGAGGTAGGTAGAGCAGTGGACTACTGTACCGTACTGCTATATATTATATACTGGTGGTCAGCAAAATTATGCACTGTCCTCCTACTATATATATACTGCGCAAAACTTAAATGCACCACAGGTATGGATGGATGGATGAATGGATAGTATACTTGACGACACAGAGGTAGGTAGAGCAGTGGACTACTGTACCGTACTGCTGTATATTATATACTGGTGGTCAGCAAAATTATGCACTGTCCTCCTACTATATATATCCGGCGCAAAACTTAAATGCACCACAGGTATGGATGGATATTATACTTGACGACACAGAGGTAGATAGAGCAGTGGACTACTGTACCGTACTTCTATATATTATATACTGGTGGTCAGCAAAATTATGCACTGTCCTCCTACTATATATATACTGCGCAAAACTTAAATGCACCACAGGTATGGATTATGGATGGATAGTATACTTGACGACACAGAGGTAGGTAGAGCAGTGGACTACTGTACCGTACTGCTATATATTATATACTGGTGGTCAGCAAAATTATGCACTGTCCTCCTACTATATATATATACTGCGCAAAACTTAAATGTACCACAGGTATGGAATATGGATGGATAGTATACTTGACGACACAGAGGTAGGTAGAGCAGTGGACTACTGTACCGTACTGCTATATATTATATACTGGTGGTCAGCAAAATTATGCACAATCCTCCTACTATATATATATATATATATATATATATATACATACTGCTCAAAACTTAAATGCACCACAGGTATGGAATATGGATGGATAGTATACTTGACGACACAGAGGTAGGTAGAGCAGTAGAATACTGTACCGTACTGCTATATATTATATACTGGTGGTCAGCAAAATTATGCACTGTCCTCCTACTATATATATACTGCGCAAAACTTAAATGCACCACAGGTATGGATGGATAGTATACTTGACGACACAGAGGTAGGTAGAGCAGTGGACTACTGTACCGTATTGCTATATATTATATACTGGTGGTTAGCAAAATTATGCACTGTCCTCCTACTATATATATATACGGCGCAAAACTTAAATGCACCACAGGTATGGATGGATAGTATACTTGACGACACAGAGGTAGGCAGAGCAGTGGACTACTGTACCGTACTGCTATATATTATATACTGGTGGTCAGCAAAATTATGCACTGTCCTCCTATTATATATATACTGCGCAAAACTTAAATGCACCACAGGTATGGAATATGGATGTATAGTATACTTGATGACACAGAGGTAGGTAGAGCAGAGGACTACTGTACCGTACTGCTATATATTATATACTGGTGGTCAGCAAAATTATGCACTGTCCTCCTACTATATATATATATACTGAGCAAAACTTAAATGCACCACAGGTATGGAATATGGATGGATAGTATACTTGATGACACAGAGGTAGGTAGAGCAGTGGGCTACTGTACCGTACTGCTATATTTATATACTGGTGGTTAGCAAAAGTATGCATTGTCCTCCTACTATATATATACTGCGCAAAACTTAAATGCACCACAGGTATGGATGGATAGTATACTTGACGACACAGAGGTAGGTAGAGCAGTGGACTACTGTACCGTACTGCTATATATTATATACTGGTGGTCCGCAAAATTATGCACTGTCCTCCTACTATATATATACTGCGCAAAACTTAAATGCACCACAGGTATGGATGGATGGATGGATAGTATACTTGACGACACAGAGGTAGGTAGAGCAGTGGACTACTGTACCGTACTGCTATATATTATATACTGGTGGTCCGCAAAATTATGCACTGTCCTCCTACTATATATATACTGCGCAAAACTTAAATGCACCACAGGTATGGATGGATGGATGGATAGTATACTTGACGACACAGAGGTAGGTAGAGCAGTGGACTACTGTACCGTACTGCTATATATTATATACTGGTGGTCAGCAAAATTATGCACTGTCCTCCTACTATATATATACTGCGCAAAACTTAAATGCACCACAGGTATGGATTATGGATGGATAGTATACTTGACAACACAGAGGTAGGTAGAGCAGTGGACTACTGTACCGTACTGCTATATATTATATACTGGTGGTCAGCAAAATTATGCACTGTCCTCCTACAATATATATCCGGCGCAAAACTTAAATGCACCACAGGTATGGATGGATATTATACTTGACGACACAGAGGTAGATAGAGCAGTGGACTACTGTACCGTACTTCTATATATTATATACTGGTGGTCAGCAAAATTATGCACTGTCCTCCTACTATATATATACTGCGCAAAACTTAAATGCACCACAGGTATGGATTATGGATGGATAGTATACTTGACGACACAGAGGTAGGTAGAGCAGTGGACTACTGTACCGTACTGCTATATATTATATACTGGTGGTCAGCAAAATTATGCACTGTCCTACTATATATATACTGCGTAAAACTTAAATGCACCACAGGTATGGATGGATAGTATACTTGACGACACAGAGGTAGGTAGAGCAGTGGACTACTGTACCGTACTGCTATATATTATATACTGGTGGTCAGCAAAATTATGCACTGTCCTCCTACTATATATATACTGCGCAAAACTTAAATGCACCACAGGTATGGAAGGATGGATAGTATACTTGACGACACAGAGGTAGATAGAGCAGTGGACTACTGTACCATACTGCTATATATTATATACTGGTGGTCAGCAAAATTATGCACTGTCCTCCTACTATATATATACTGCGCAAAACTTAAATGCACCACAGGTATGGAAGGATGGATAGTATACTTGACGACACAGAGGTTGGTAGAGCAGTGGACTACTGTACCGTACTGCTATATATTATATACTGCTGGTCAGCAAAATTATGCACTGTCCTCCTACTATATATATACTGCGCAAAACTGAAATGCACCAAAGGTATGGATGGATAGTATACTTGACGACACAGAGGTAGGTAGAGCAGCGGACTACTGTACCATACTGCTATATATTATATACTGGTGGTCAGCAAAATTATGCACTGTCCTCCTACTATATATATACTGCGCAAAACTTAAATGCACCACAGGTATGGATGGATAGTATACTTGACGACACAGAGGTAGGTAGAGCAGTGGACTACTGTACCGTACTGCTATATATTATATACTGGTGGTCCGCAAAATTATGCACTGTCCTCCTACTATATATATACTGCGCAAAACTTAAATGCACCACAGGTATGGATGGATGGATGGATAGTATACTTGACGACACAGAGGTTGATAGAGCAGTGGACTACTGTACCGTACTGCTATATATTATATACTGGTGGTCAGCAAAATTATGCACTGTCCTCCTACTGTATATATACTGCGCAAAACTTAAATGCACCACAGGTATGGAATATGGAGGATAGTATACTTGACGACACAGAGGTAGGTAGAGCAGTGGACTACTGTACCGTACTGCTATATATTATATACTGGTGGTCAGCAAAATTATGCACTGTCCTCCTACTATATATATATACTGCGCAAAACTTAAATGCACCACAGGTATGGATTATGGATGGATAGTATACTTGACGACACAGAGGTAGGTAGAGCAGTGGACTACTGTACCGTACTGCTATATATTATATACTGGTGGTCAGCAAAATTATGCACTGTCCTCCTACTATATATATACTGCGCAAAACTTAAATGCACCACAGGTATGGATGGATAGTATACTTGACGACACAGAGGTAGGTAGAGCAATGGACTACTGTACCGTACTGCTATATATTATATACTGGTGGTCAGCAAAATTATGCACTGTCCTCCTACTATATATATCCGGCGCAAAACTTAAATGCACCACAGGTATGGATGGATATTATACTTGACGACACAGAGGTAGGTAGAGCAGTGGACTACTGTACCGTACTGCTATATATTATATACTGGTGGTCAGCAAAATTATGCACTGTCCTCCTACTATATATATACTGCGCAAAACTTAAATGCACCACAGGTATGGATTATGGATGGATAGTATACTTGACAACACAGAGGTAGGTAGAGCAGTGGACTACTGTACCGTACTGCTATATATTATATACTGGTGGTCAGCAAAATTATGCACTGTCCTCCTACTATATATATCCGGCGCAAAACTTAAATGCACCACAGGTATGGATGGATATTATACTTGACGACACAGAGGTAGATAGAGCAGTGGACTACTGTACCGTACTTCTATATATTATATACTGGTGGTCAGCAAAATTATGCACTGTCCTCCTACTATATATATACTGCGCAAAACTTAAATGCACCACAGGTATGGATTATGGATGGATAGTATACTTGACGACACAGAGGTAGGTAGAGCAGTGGACTACTGTACCGTACTGCTATATATTATATACTGGTGGTCAGCAAAATTATGCACAATCCTCCTACTATATATATATATATATATATATATATATACATACTGCTCAAAACTTAAATGCACCACAGGTATGGAATATGGATGGATAGTATACTTGACGACACATAGGTAGGTAGAGCAGTGGACTACTGTATCGTACTGCTATATATTATATACTGGTGGTCAGCAAAATTATGCACTGTCCTACTATATATATACTGCGTAAAACTTAAATGCACCACAGGTATGGAAGGATAGTATACTTGACGACACAGAGGTAGGTAGAGCAGTGGACTACTGTACCGTACTGCTATATATTATATACTGGTGGTCAGCAAAATTATGCACTGTCCTCCTACTATATATATACTGCGCAAAACTTAAATGCACCACAGGTATGGAAGGATGGATAGTATACTTGACGACACAGAGGTAGATAGAGCAGTGGACTACTGTACCATACTGCTATATATTATATACTGGTGGTCAGCAAAATTATGCACTGTCCTCCTACTATATATATACTGCGCAAAACTTAAATGCACCACAGGTATGGAAGGATGGATAGTATACTTGACGACACAGAGGTTGGTAGAGCAGTGGACTACTGTACCGTACTGCTATATATTATATACTGCTGGTCAGCAAAATTATGCACTGTCCTCCTACTATATATATACTGCGCAAAACTGAAATGCACCAAAGGTATGGATGGATAGTATACTTGACGACACAGAGGTAGGTAAAGCAGCGGACTACTGTACCATACTGCTATATATTATATACTGGTGGTCAGCAAAATTATGCACTGTCCTCCTACTATATATATACTGCGCAAAACTTAAATGCACCACAGGTATGGATGGATAGTATACTTGACGACACAGAGGTAGGTAGAGCAGTGGACTACTGTACCGTACTGCTATATATTATATACTGGTGGTCCGCAAAATTATGCACTGTCCTCCTACTATATATATACTGCGCAAAACTTAAATGCACCACAGGTATGGATGGATGGATGGATAGTATACTTGACGACACAGAGGTTGGTAGAGCAGTGGACTACTGTACCGTACTGCTATATATTATATACTGGTGGTCAGCAAAATTATGCACTGTCCTCCTACTGTATATATACTGCGCAAAACTTAAATGCACCACAGGTATGGAATATGGAGGATAGTATACTTGACGACACAGAGGTAGGTAGAGCAGTGGACTACTGTACCGTACTGCTATATATTATATACTGGTGGTCAGCAAAATTATGCACTGTCCTCCTACTATATATATATACTGCGCAAAACTTAAATGCACCACAGGTATGGATTATGGATGGATAGTATACTTGACGACACAGAGGTAGGTAGAGCAGTGGACTACTGTACCGTACTGCTATATATTATATACTGGTGGTCAGCAAAATTATGCACTGTCCTCCTACTATATATATATACTGCGCAAAACTTAAATGTACCACAGGTATGGAATATGGATGGATAGTATACTTGACGACACAGAGGTAGGTAGAGCAGTGGACTACTGTACCGTACTGCTATATATTATATACTGGTGGTCAGCAAAATTATGCACAATCCTCCTACTATATATATATATATATATATATATATACATACTGCTCAAAACTTAAATGCACCACAGGTATGGAATATGGATGGATAGTATACTTGACGACACATAGGTAGGTAGAGCAGTGGACTACTGTATCGTACTGCTATATATTATATACTGGTGGTCAGCAAAATTATGCACTGTCCTACTATATATATACTGCGCAAAACTTAAATGCACCACAGGTATGGATGGATAGTATACTTGACGACACAGAGGTAGGTAGAGCAGTGGACTACTGTACCGTACTGCTATATATTATATACTGGTGGTCAGCAAAATTATGCACTGTCCTCCTACTATATATATACTGCGCAAAACTTAAATGCACCACAGGTATGGAAGGCTGGATAGTATACTTGACGACACAGAGGTAGATAGAGCAGTGGACTACTGTACCGTACTGCTATATATTATATACTGGTGGTCAGCAAAATTATGCACTGTCCTCCTACTATATATATACTGCGCAAAACTTAAATGCACCACAGGTATGGAAGGATGGATAGTATACTTGACGACACAGAGGTTGGTAGAGCAGTGGACTACTGTACCGTACTGCTATATATTATATACTGCTGGTCAGCAAAATTATGCACTGTCCTCCTACTATATATATACTGCGCAAAACTTAAATGCACCACAGGTATAGATGGATAGTATACTTGACGACATAGAGGTAGGTAGAGCAGTGGACTACTGTACCGTACTGCTATATATTATATACGGGTGGTCCGCAAAATTATGCACTGTCCTCCTACTATATATATACTGCGCAAAACTTAAATGCACCACAGGTATGGATGGATGGATGGATAGTATACTTGACGACACAGAGGTTGGTAGAGCAGTGGACTACTGTACCGTACTGCTATAAATTATATACTGGTGGTCAGCAAAATTATGCACTGTCCTCCTACTGTATATATACTGCGCAAAACTTAAATGCACCACAGGTATGGAATATGGAGGATAGTATACTTGACGACACAGAGGTAGGTAGAGCAGTGGACTACTGTACCGTACTGCTATATATTATATACTGGTGGTCAGCAAAATTATGCACTGTCCTCCTACTATATATATATACTGCGCAAAACTTAAATGCACCACAGGTATGGAATATGGATGGATAGTATACTTGATGACACAGAGGTAGGTAGAGCAGTGGACTACTGTACCGTACTGCTATATATTATATACTGGTGGTCAGCAATATTATGCACTGTCCTCCTACTATATATATACTGCACAAAACTTAAATGTACCACAGCTATGGAATATGGATGGATAGTATTATTGACGACACAGAGGTAGGTAGAGCAGTGGACTACTCTAACGTACTGCTATATATTATATACTGGTGGTCAGCAAAATTATGCACTGTCCTCCTACTATATATATATACTGCGCAAAACATAAATGCACCACAGGTATGGAATATGGATGGATAGTATACTTGACGACACAGAGGTAGGTAGAGCAGTAGAATACTGTACCGTACTGCTATATATTATATACTGGTGGTCAGCAAAATTATGCACTGTCCTCCTACTATATATATACTGCGCAAAACTTAAATGCACCACAGGTATGGATGGATAGTATACTTGACGACACAGAGGTAGGTAGAGCAGTGGACTACTGTACCGTATTGCTATATATTATATACTGGTGGTCAGCAAAATTATGCACTGTCCTCCTACTATATATATATATACGGCGCAAAACTTAAATGCACCACAGGTATGGATGGATAGTATACTTGACGACACAGAGGTAGGCAGAGCAGTGGACTACTGTACCGTACTGCTATATATTATATACTGGTGGTCAGCAAAATTATGCACTGTCCTCCTACTATATATATATATACTGAGCAAAACTTAAATGCACCACAGGTATGGAATATGGATGGATAGTATACTTGATGACACAGAGGTAGGTAGAGCAGTGGGCTACTGTACCGTACTGCTATATTTATATACTGGTGGACAGCAAAAGTATGCATTGTCCTCCTACTATATATATACTGCGCAAAACTTAAATGCACCACAGGTATGGATGGATAGTATACTTGACGACACAGAGGTAGGTAGAGCAGTGGACTACTGTACCGTACTGCTATATATTATATACTGGTGGTCCGCAAAATTATGCACTGTCCTCCTACTATATATATACTGCGCAAAACTTAAATGCACCACAGGTATGGATGGATGGATGGATAGTATACTTGACGACACAGAGGTAGGTAGAGCAGTGGACTACTGTACCGTACTGCTATATATTATATACTGGTGGTCAGCAAAATTATGCACTGTCCTCCTACTATATATATACTGCGCAAAACTTAAATGCACCACAGGTATGGATGGATAGTATACTTGACGACACAGAGGTAGGTAGAGCAGTGGACTACTGTACCGTACTGCTATATATTATATACTGGTGGTCAGCAAAATTATGCACTGTCCTCCTACTATATATATCCGGCGCAAAACTTAAATGCACCACAGGTATGGATGGATATTATACTTGACGACACAGAGGTAGGTAGAGCAGTGGACTACTGTACCATACTGCTATATATTATATACTGGTGGTCAGCAAAATTATGCACTGTCCTCCTACTATATATATACTGCGCAAAACTTAAATGCACCACAGGTATGGATTATGGATGGATAGTATACTTGACGACACAGAGGTAGGTAGAGCAGTGGACTACTGTACCGTACTGCTATATATTATATACTGGTGGTCAGCAAAATTATGCACTGTCCTCCTACTATATATATACTGCGCAAAACTTAAATGCACCACAGGTATGGATTATGGATGGATAGTATACTTGACGACACAGAGGTAGGTAGAGCAGTGGACTACTGTACCGTACTGCTATATATTATATACTGCTAGTCAGCAAAATTATGCACAATCCTCCTACTATATATATATATATATATATATATATATATATACATACTGCGCAAAACTTAAATGCACCACAGGTATGGAACATGGATGGATAGTATATTTGACGACACATAGGTAAGTAGAGCAGTGGACTACTGTATCGTACTGCTATATATTATATACTGGTGGTAAGCAAAATTATGCACTGTCCTACTATATATATACTGCGCAAAACTTAAATGCACCACAGGTATGGATGGATAGTATACTTGACGACACAGAGGTAGGTAGAGCAGTGGACTACTGTACCGTACTGCTATATATTATATACTGGTGGTCAGCAAAATTATGCACTGTCCTCCTACTATATATATCCGGCGCAAAACTTAAATGCACCACAGGTATGGATGGATAGTATACTTGACGACACAGGGGTAGGTAGAGCAGTGGACTACTGTACCGTACTGCTATATATTATATACTGGTGGTCAGCAAAATTATGCACTGTCCTCCTACTATATATATACTGCGCAAAACTTAAATGCACCACAGGTATGGAAGGATGGATAGTATACTTGACGACACAGAGGTTGGTAGAGCAGTGGACTACTGTACCGTACTGCTATATATTATATACTACTGGTCATCAAAATTAAGCACTGTCCTCCTACTATATATATACTGCGCAAAACTTAAATGCACCACAGGTATGGAATATGGATAGATAGTATACTTGACGACACAGAGGTTTGTAGAGCAGTGGACTACTGTACCGTACTGCTATATATTATATACTAGTGGTCAGCAAAATTATGCACTGTCCTCCTACTATATATATACTGCGCAAAACTGAAATGCACCACAGGTATGGATGGATAGTATACTTGACGACACAGAGGTAGGTAGAGCAGCGGACTACTGTACCATACTGCTATATATTATATACTGGTGGTCAGCAAAATTATGCACTGTCCTCCTACTATATATATACTGCGCAAAACTTAAATGCACCTCAGGTATGGATGGATAGTATACTTGACGACACAGAGGTAGGTAGAGCAGTGGACTACTGTACCATACTGCTATATATTATATACTGGTGGTCAGCAAAATTATGCATTTTCCTCCTACTATATATATACTGCGCAAAACTTAAATGCACCACAGGTATGGATGGATAGTATACTTGACGACACAGAGGTAGGTCGAGCAGTGGACTACTGTACCGTACTGCTATATATTATATACTGGTGGTCCGCAAAATAATGCACTGTCCTCCTACTATATATATACTGCGCAAAACTTAAATGCACCACAGGTATGGATGGATGGATGGATAGTATACTTGACGACACAGAGGTAGGTAGAGCAGTGGACTACTGTACCGTACTGCTATATATTATATACTGGTGGTCAGCAAAATTATGCACTGTCCTCCTACTATATATATACTGCGCAAAACTTAAATGCACCACAGGTATGGAATATGGAGGATAGTATACTTGACGACACAGAGGTAGGTAGAGCAGTGGACTACTGTACCGTACTGCTATATATTATATACTGGTGGTCAGCAAAATTATGCACTGTCCTCCTACTATATATATATATACTGCACAAAACTTAAATGCACCACAGGTATGGAATATGGATGGATAGTATACTTGATGACACAGAGGTAGGTAGAGCAGTGGACTACTCTACCGTACTGCTATATATTATATACCGGTGGTCAGCAAAATTATGCACTGTCCTTCTACTATATATATACTGCGCAAAACTTAAATGCACCACAGGTATGGATGGATAGTATACTTGACGACACAGAGGTAGGTAGAGCAGTGGACTACTGTACCATACTGCTATATATTATATACTGGTGGTCAGCAAATTTATGCACTGTCCTCCTTCTATATATATACTGCGCAAAACTTAAATGCACCACAGGTATAGATGGATAGTATACTTGACGACACAGAGGTAGGTAGAGCAGTGGACTACTGTACCGTACTGCTATATATTATATACTGGTGGTCAGCAAAATTATGCACTGTCCTCCTACTATATATATCCGGCGCAAAACTTAAATGCACCACAGGTATGGATGGATAGTATACTTGACGACACAGAGGTAGGTAGAGCAGTGGACTACTGTACCGTACTGCTATATATTATATAATGGTGGTCAGCAAAATTATGCACTGTCCTCCTACTATATATATACTGCGCAAAACTTAAATGCACCACAGGTATGGATTATGGATGGATAGTATACTTGACGACACAGAGGTAGGTAGAGCAGTGGACTACTGTACCGTACTGCTATATATTATATACTGGTGGTCAGCAAAATTATGCACTGTCCTCCTACTATATATATATATATATATACATATTGCGCAAAACTTAAATGCACCACAGGTATGGAATATGGATGGATAGTATACTTGACGACACATAGGTAGGTAGAGCAGTGGACTACTGTATCGTACTGCTATATATTATATACTGGTGGTCAGCAAAATTATGCACTGTCCTACTATATATATACTGCGCAAAACTTAAATGCACCACAGGTATGGATGGATAGTATACTTGATGACACAGAGGTAGGTAGAGCACTGGACTACTGTACCGTACTTCTATATATTATATAATGGAGGTCAGCAAAATTATGCACTGTCCTCCTACTATATATATACTGCGCAAAACTTAAATGCACCTCAGGTATGGATGGATAGTATACTTGACGACACAGAGGTAGGTAGAGCAGTGGACTACTGTACCGTTCTGCTATATATTATATACTGGTGGTCAGCAAAATTATGCATTTTCCTCCTACTATATATATACTGCGCAAAACTTAAATGCACCACAGGTATGGATAGATGGATGGATAGTATACTTGACAACACAGAGGTTGGTAGAGCAGTGGACTACTGTACCGTACTGCTATATATTATATACTGGTGGTCAGCAAAATTATGCACTGTCCTCCTACTATATATATACTGCGCAAAACTTAAATGCACCACAGGTATGGAATATGGAGGATAGTATACTTGACGACACAGAGGTAGGTAGAGCAGTGGACTACTGTACCGTACTGCTATATATTATATACTGGTGGTCAGCAAAATTATGCACTGTCCTCCTACTATATATATATACTGCACAAAACTTAAATGCACCACAGGTATGGAATATGGATGGATAGTATACTTGATGACACAGAGGTAGGTAGAGCAGTGGACTACTCTACCGTACTGCTATATATTATATACTGGTGGTCAGCAAAATTATGCACTGTCCTTCTACTATATATATACTGCGCAAAACTTAAATGCACCACAGGTATGGATGGATAGTATACTTGACGACACAGAGGTAGGTAGAGCAGTGGACTACTGCACCATACTGCTATATATTATATACTGGTGGTCAGCAAATTTATGCACTGTCCTCCTACTATATATATACTGCGCAAAACTTAAATGCACCACAGGTATAGATGGATAGTATACTTGACGACACAGAGGTAGGTAGAGCAGTGGACTACTGTACCGTACTGCTATATATTAGATACTGGTGGTCAGCAAAATTATGCACTGTCCTCCTACTATATATATCCGGCGCAAAACTTAAATGCACCACATGTATGGATGGATAGTATACTTGACGACACAGAGGTAGGTAGAGCAGTGGACTACTGTACCGTACTGCTATATATTATATACTGGTGGTCAGCAAAATTATGCACTGTCCTCCTACTATATATATACTGCGCAAAACTTAAATGCACCACAGGTATGGATTATGGATGGATAGTATACTTGACGACACAGAGGTAGGTAGAGCAGTAGACTACTGTACCGTACTGCTATATATTATATACTGGTGGTCAGCAACATTATGCACTGTCCTCCTACTATATATATACTGCGCAAAACTTAAATGTACCACAGGTATGGAATATGGATGGATAGTATACTTGACGACACAGAGGTAGGTAGAGCAGTGGACTACTGTACCGTACTGCTATATATTATATACTGGTGGTCAGCAAAATTATGCACTGTCCTCCTACTATATATATATATATATATATATATATATATATATACATACTGCGCAAAACTTAAATGCACCACAGGTATGGAATATGGATGGATAGTATACTTGACGACACATAGGTAGGTAGAGCAGTGGACTACTGTATCGTACTGCTATATATTATATACTGGTGGTCAGCAAAATTATGCACTGTCCTACTATATATATATTGCGCAAAACTTAAATGCACCACAGGTATGGATGGATAGTATACTTGATGACACAGAGGTAGGTAGAGCACTGGACTACTGTACCGTACTTCTATATATTATATAATGGAGGTCAGCAAAATTATGCACTGTCCTCCTACTATATATATACTGCACAAAACTTAAATGCACCACAGGTATGGATGGATAGTATACTTGACGACACAGAGGTAGGTAGAGCAGTGGACTACTGTACCGTACTGCTATATATTATATACTGGTGGTCAGCAAATTTATGCACTGTCCTCCTACTATATATATACTGCGCAAAACTTAAATGCACCACAGGTATGGAATATATATGGATAGTATACTTGATGACACAGAGGTAGGTAGAGCAGTGGACTACTGTACCGTACTGCTATATATTATAAACTGGTGGTCAGCAAAATTATGCACTGTCCTCCTACTATATATATATACTGCGCAAAACTTAAATGCACCACAGGTATGGATTATGGATG
Organism: Pseudophryne corroboree; assembly: GCF_028390025.1. NCBI lineage: Eukaryota > Metazoa > Chordata > Amphibia > Anura > Myobatrachidae > Pseudophryne > Pseudophryne corroboree. The sequence continues at coordinate 380,188,272 of NC_086448.1, forward strand.
GATAGTATACTTGACGACACAGAGGTAGGTAGAGCAGTGGACTACTGTACCGTACTGCTATATATTATATACTTGTGGTCAGCAACATTATGCACTGTCCTCCTACTATATATATACTGCGCAAAACTTAAATGTACCACAGGTATGGAATATGGATGGATAGTATACTTGACGACACAGAGGTAGGTAGAGCAGTGGACTACTGTACCGTACTGCTATATATTATATACTGGTGGTCAGCAAAATTATGCACTGTCCTCCTACTATATATATATATATATATATATATATATATATACATACTGCGCAAAACTTAAATGCACCACAGGTATGGAATATGGATGGATAGTATACTTGACGACACATAGGTAGGTAGAGCAGTGGACTACTGTATCGTACTGCTATATATTATATACTGGTGGTCAGCAAAATTATGCACTGTCCTACTATATATATACTGCGCAAAACTTAAATGCACCACAGGTATGGATGGATAGTATACTTGATGACACAGAGGTAGGTAGAGCACTGGACTACTGTACCGTACTTCTATATATTATATAATGGAGGTCAGCAAAATTATGCACTGTCCTCCTACTATATATATACTGCACAAAACTTAAATGCACCACAGGTATGGATGGATAGTATACTTGACGACACAGAGGTAGGTAGAGCAGTGGACTACTGTACCGTACTGCTATATATTATATACTGGTGGTCAGCAAATTTATGCACTGTCCTCCTACTATATATATACTGCGCAAAACTTAAATGCACCACAGGTATAGAATATATATGGATAGTATACTTGATGACACAGAGGTAGGTAGAGCAGTGGACTACTGTACCGTACTGCTATATATTATATACTGGTGGTCAGCAAAATTATGCACTGTCCTCCTACTATATATATATATTCTGCGCAAAACTTAAATGTACCACAGGTATGGAATATGGATGGATAGTATACTTGACGACACAGAGGTAGGTAGAGCAGTGGACTACTGTACCGTACTGCTATATATTATATACTGGTGGTCAGCAAAATTATGCACTGTCCTCCTACTATATATATATAGATACTGAGCAAAACTTAAATGCACCACAGATATGGAATATGGATGGATAGTATACTTGATGACACGTAGGTAGGTAGAGCAGTGGACTACTGTATCGTACTGCTATATATTATATACTGGTGGTCAGCAAAATTATGCACTGTCCTACTATATATATACTGCGCAAAACTTAAATGCACCACAGGTATGGAATATGGATGGATAGTATACTTGACGACACAGATGTAGGTAGAGCAGTGGACTAATGTACCATACTGCTATATATTATATACTGGTGGTTAGCAAAATTATGCACTGTCCTCCTACTATATATATATACTGCGCAAAATTTAAATGCACCACAGGTATGGATGGATAGTATACTTGACGACACAGAAGTAGGTAGAGCAGTGGACTACTGTACCGTACTGCTATATATTATATACTGGTGGTCAGCAAAATTATGCACTGTCCTCCTACTATAAATATACTGCACAAAACTTAAATGTACCACAGGTATGGAATATGGATGGATAGTATACTTGATTGCACAGAGGTAGGTAGAGCAGTGGACTACTGTACCGTACTGCTATATATTATATACTGGTGGTCAGCAAAATTATGCATTGTCCTCCTACTATATATATACTGCGCAAAACTTAAATGTACCACAGGTATGGAATATGGATGGATAGTATACTTGATGGCACAGAGGTAGGTAGAGCAGTGGACTACTGTACCGTACTGCTATATATTATATACTGGTGGTCAGCAAAATTATGCATTGTCCTCCTACTATATATATACTGCGCAAAACTTAAATGCACCACAGGTATGGAATATGGATGGATAATATACTTGATGACACAGAGGTAGGTAGAGCAGTAGACTACTGTACCATACTGCTATATATTATATACTGGTGGTCAGCAAAATTATGCACTGTCCTCCTACTATATATATATATACTGCGCAAAACTTAAATGCACCACAGGTATGGAATATGGATGGATAGTATACTTGACGACACATAGGTAGGTAGAGCAGTGGACTACTGTATCGTACTGCTATATATTATATACTGGTGGTCAGCAAAATTATGCACTGTCATACTATATATATACTGCGCAAAACTTAAATGCACCACAGGTATGGAATATGGATGGATAGTATACTTGACGACACAGATGTAAGTAGAGCAGTGGACTACTGTACCATACTGCTATATATTATATACTGGTGGTCAGCAAAATTATGCACTGTCCTCCTACTATATATATATACTGCGCAAAACTTAAATGCACCACAGGTATGGATGGATAGTATACTTGACGACGCAGAGGTAGGTAGAGCAGTGGACTACTGTACCGTACTGCTATATATTATATACTGGTGGTCAGCAAAATTATGCACTGACCTCCTACTATATATATACTGCGCAAAACTTAAATGTACCACAGGTATGGAATATGGATGGATAGTATACTTGACGACACAGAGGTAGGTAGAGCAGTGGACTACTGTACCGTACTGCTATATATTATATACTGGTGGTCAGCAAAATTATGCATTGTCCTCCTACTATATATATACTGCGCAAAACTTAAATGCACCACAGGTATGGAATATGGATGGATAATATACTTGATGACACAGAGGTAGGTAGAGCAGTAGCCTACTGTACCATACTGCTATATATTATATACTGGTGGTCAGCAAAATTATGCACTGTCCTCCTACTATATATATATATACTGCGCAAAACTTAAATGCACCACAGGTATGGAATATGGATGGATAGTATACTTGACGACACATAGGTAGGTAGAGCAGTGGACTACTGTATCGTACTGCTATATATTATATACTGGTGGTCAGCAAAATTATGCACTGTCATACTATATATATACTGCGCAAAACTTAAATGCACCACAGGTATGGAATATGGATGGATAGTATACTTGACGACACAGATGTAAGTAGAGCAGTGGACTACTGTACCATACTGCTATATATTATATACTGGTGGTCAGCAAAATTATGCACTGTCCTCCTACTATATATATATACTGCGCAAAACTTAAATGCACCACAGGTATGGATGGATAGTATACTTGACGACGCAGAGGTAGGTAGAGCAGTGGACTACTGTACCGTACTGCTATATATTATATACTGGTGGTCAGCAAAATTATGCACTGTCCTCCTACTATATATATACTGCGCAAAACTTAAATGTACCACAGGTATGGAATATGGATGGATAGTATACTTGACGACACAGAGGTAGGTAGAGCAGTGGACTACTGTACCATACTGCTATATATTATATACTGGTGGTCAGCAAAATTATGCACTGTCCTCCTACTATATATATACTGCGCAAAACTTAAATGTACCACAGGTATGGAATATGGATGGATAGTATACTTGACGACACAGAGGTAGGTAGAGCAGTGGACTACTGTACCGTACTTCTATATATTATATACTGGTGGTCAGCAAAATTATGCACTGTCCTCCTACTATATATATACTGCGCAAAACTTAAATGTACCACAGGTATGGAATATGGATGGATAGTATACTTGACGACACAGAGGTAGGTAGAGAAGTGGACTACTGTACCGTACTTCTATATATTATATACTGGTGGTCAGCAAAATTATGCACAATCCTCCTACTATATATATATATATATATATACATACTGCGCAAAACTTAAATGCACCACAGGTATGGCACATGGATGGATAGTATACTTGACGACACATAGGTAAGTAGAGCAGTGGACTACTGTATCGTACTGCTATATATTATATACTGGTGGTCAGCAAAATTATGCACTGTCCTACTATATATATACTGCGCAAAACTTAAATGCACCACAGGTATGGATGGATAGTATACTTGACGACACAGAGGTAGGTAGAGCAGTGGACTACTGTACCATACTGCTATATATTATATACTGGTGGTCAGCAAAATTATGCACTGTCCTCCTACTATATATATCCGGCGCAAAACTTAAATGCACCACAGGTATGTATGGATAGTATACTTGACGACACAGAGGTAGGTAGAGCAGTGGACTACTGTACCGTACTGCTATATATTATATACTGGTGGTCAGCAAAATTATGCACTGTTCTCCTACTATATATATACTGCGCAAAACTTAAATGCACCACAGGTATGGAAGGATGGATAGTATACTTGACGACACAGATGTTGGTAGAGCAGTGGACTACTGTATCGTACTGCTATATATTATATACTACTGGTCATCAAAATTAAGCACTGTCCTCCTACTATATATATACTGCGCAAAACTTAAATGCACCACAGGTATGGAATATGGATAGATAGTATACTTGACGACACAGAGGTAGGTAGAGCAGTGGACTACTGTACCGTACTGCTATATATTATATACTAGTGGTCAGCAAAATTATGCACTGTCCTCCTACTATATATATACTGCGCAAAACTGAAATGCACCCCAGGTATGGATGGATAGTATACTTGACGACACAGAGGTAGGTAGAGCAGCGGACTACTGTACCATACTGCTATATATTATATACTGGTGGTCAGCAAAATTATGCACTGTCCTCCTACTATATATATACTGCGCAAAACTTAAATGCACCTCAGGTATGGATGGATAGTATACTTGACGACACAGAGGTAGGTAGAGCAGTGGACTACTGTACCGTTCTGCTATATATTATATACTGGTGGTCAGCAAAATTATGCATTTTCCTCCTACTATATATATACTGCGCAAAACTTAAATGCACCACAGGTATGGATGGATGGATGGATAGTATACTTGACGACACAGAGGTTGGTAGAGCAGTGGACTACTGTACCGTACTGCTATATATTATATACTGGTGGTCCGCAAAATTATGCACTGTCCTCCTACTATATATATACTGCGCAAAACTTAAATGCACCACAGGTATGGATGGATGGATGGATAGTATACTTGACGACACAGAGGTTGGTAGAGCAGTGGACTACTGTACCGTACTGCTATATATTATATACTGGTGGTCAGCAAAATTATGCACTGTCCTCCTACTATATATATACTGCGCAAAACTTAAATGCACCACAGGTATGGAATATGGAGGATAGTATACTTGACGACACAGAGGTAGGTAGAGCAGTGGACTACTGTACCGTACTGCTATATATTATATACTGGTGGTCAGCAAAATTATGCACTGTCCTCCTACTATATATATATACTGCACAAAACTTAAATGCACCACAGGTATGGAATATGGATGGATAGTATACTTGATGACACAGAGGTAGGTAGAGCAGTGGACTACTCTACCGTACTGCTATATATTATATACTGGTGGTCAGCAAAATTATGCACTGTCCTTCTACTATATATATACTGCGCAAAACTTAAATGCACCACAGGTATGGATGGATAGTATACTTGACGACACAGAGGTAGGTAGAGCAGTGGACTACTGTACCATACTGCTATATATTATATACTGGTGGTCAGTAAATTTATGCACTGTCCTCCTACTATATATATACTGCGCAAAACTTAAATGCACCACAGGTATAGATGGATAGTATACTTGACGACACAGAGGTAGGTAGAGCAGTGGACTACTGTACCGTACTGCTATATATTATATACTGGTGGTCAGCAAAATTATGCACTGTCCTCCTACTATATATATCCGGCGCAAAACTTAAATGCACCACAGGTATGGATGGATAGTATACTTGACGACACAGAGGTAGGTAGAGCAGTGGACTACTGTACCGTACTGCTATATATTATATACTGGTGGTCAGCAAAATTATGCACTGTCCTCCTACTATATATATACTGCGCAAAACTTAAATGCACCACAGGTATGGATTATGGATGGATAGTATACTTGACGACACAGAGGTAGGTAGAGCAGTAGACTACTGTACCGTACTGCTATATATTATATACTGGTGGTCAGCAACATTATGCACTGTCCTCCTACTATATATATACTGCGCAAAACTTAAATGTACCACAGGTATGGAATATGGATGGATAGTATACTTGACGACACAGAGGTAGGTAGAGCAGTGGACTACTGTACCGTACTGCTATATATTATATACTGGTGGTCAGCAAAATTATGCACTGTCCTCCTACTATATATATATATATATATATATATACATACTGCGCAAAACTTAAATGCACCACAGGTATGGAATATGGATGGATAGTATACTTGACGACACATAGGTAGGTAGAGCAGTGGACTACTGTATCGTACTGCTATGTATTATATACTGGTGGTCAGCAAAATGATGCACTGTCCTACTATATATATACTGCGCAAAACTTAAATGCACCACAGGTATGGATGGATAGTATACTTGATGACACAGAGGTAGGTAGAGCACTGGACTACTGTACCGTACTTCTATATATTATATAATGGAGGTCAGCAAAATTATGCACTGTCCTCCTACTATATATATACTGCGCAAAACTTAAATGCACCTCAGGTATGGATGGATAGTATACTTGACGACACAGAGGTAGGTAGAGCAGTGGACTACTGTACCGTTCTGCTATATATTATATACTGGTGGTCAGCAAAATTATGCATTTTCCTCCTACTATATATATACTGCGCAAAACTTAAATGCACCACAGGTATGGATGGATAGTATACTTGACGACACAGAGGTAGGTAGAGCAGTGGACTACTGTACCGTACTGCTATATATTATATACTGGTGGTCCGCAAAATTATGCACTGTCCTCCTACTATATATATACTGCGCAAAACTTAAATGCACTACAGGTATGGATGGATGGATGGATAGTATACTTGACGACACAGAGGTTGGTAGAGCAGTGGACTACTGTACCGTACTGCTATATATTATATACTGGTGGTCAGCAAAATTATGCACTGTCCTCCTACTATATATATACTGCGCAAAACTTAAATGCACCACAGGTATGGAATATGGAGGATAGTATACTTGACGACACAGAGGTAGGTAGAGCAGTGTACTACTGTACCGTACTGCTATATATTATATACTGGTGGTCAGCAAAATTATGCACTGTCCTCCTACTATATATATATACTGCACAAAACTTAAATGCACCACAGGTATGGAATATGGATGGATAGTATACTTGATGACACAGAGGTAGGTAGAGCAGTGGACTACTCTACCGTACTGCTATATATTATATACTGGTGGTCAGCAAAATTATGCACTGTCCTTCTACTATATATATACTGCGCAAAACTTAAATGCACCACAGGTATGGATGGATAGTATACTTGACGACACAGAGGTAGGTAGAGCAGTGGACTACTGCACCATACTGCTATATATTATATACTGGTGGTCAGCAAATTTATGCACTGTCCTCCTACTATATATATACTGCGCAAAACTTAAATGCACCACAGGTATAGATGGATAGTATACTTGACGACACAGAGGTAGGTAGAGCAGTGGACTACTGTACCGTACTGCTATATATTATATACTGGTGGTCAGCAAAATTATGCACTGTCCTCCTACTATATATATCCGGCGCAAAACTTAAATGCACCACAGGTATGGATGGATAGTATACTTGACGACACAGAGGTAGGTAGAGCAGTGGACTACTGTACCGTACTGCTATATATTATATACTGGTGGTCAGCAAAATTATGCACTGTCCTCCTACTATATATATACTGCGCAAAACTTAAATGCACCACAGGTATGGATTATGGATGGATAGTATACTTGACGACACAGAGGTAGGTAGAGCAGTAGACTACTGTACCGTACTGCTATATATTATATACTGGTGGTCAGCAACATTATGCACTGTCCTCCTACTATATATATACTGCGCAAAACTTAAATGTACCACACGTATGGAATATGGATGGATAGTATACTTGACGACACAGAGGTAGGTAGAGCAGTGGACTACTGTACCGTACTGCTATATATTATATACTGGTGGTCAGCAAAATTATGCACTGTCCTCCTACTATATATATATATATATATATATATATACATACTGCACAAAACTTAAATGCACCACAGGTATGGAATATGGATGGATAGTATACTTGACGACACATAGGTAGGTAGAGCAGTGGACTACTGTATCGTACTGCTATATATTATATACTGGTGGTCAGCAAAATTATGCACTGTCCTACTATATATATACTGCGCAAAACTTAAATGCACCACAGGTATGGATGGATAGTATACTTGATGACACAGAGGTAAGTAGAGCACTGGACTACTGTACCGTACTTCTATATATTATATAATGGAGGTCAGCAAAATTATGCACTGTCCTCCTACTATATATATACTGCACAAAACTTAAATGCACCACAGGTATGGAATATGGATGGATAGTATACTTGACGACACAGATGTAGGTAGAGCAGTGGACTACTGTACCATACTGCTATATACAGTATTATATACTGGTGGTCAGCAAAATTATGCACTGTCCTCCTACTATATATATATACTGCGCAAAACTTAAATGCACCACAGGTATGGATGGATAGTATACTTGACGACACAGAGGTAGGTAGAGCAGTGGACTACTGTACCGTACTGCTATATATTATATACTGGTGGTCAGCAAATTTATGCACTGTCCTCCTACTATATATATACTGCGCAAAACTTAAATGCACCACAGGTATGGAATATGGATGGATAGTATACTTGACGACACAGAGGTAGGTAGAGCAGTGGACTACTGTACCGTACTGCTATATATTATATACTGGTGGTCAGCAAAATTATGCACTGTCCTCCTACTATATATATATATACTGCGCAAAACTTAAATGTACCACAGGTATGGAATATGGATGGATAGTATACTTGACGACACAGAGGTAGGTAGAGCAGTGGACTACTGTACCGTACTGCTATATATTATATACTGGTGGTCAGCAAAATTATGCACTGTCCTCCTACTATATATATATAGATACTGCGCAAAACTTAAATGCACCACAGATATGGAATATGGATGGATAGTATACTTGATGACACGTAGGTAGGTAGAGCAGTGGACTACTGTATCGTACTGCTATATATTATATACTGGTGGTCAGCAAAATTATGCACTGTCCTACTATATATATACTGCGCAAAACTTAAATGCACCACAGGTATGGAATATGGATGGATAGTATACTTGACGACACAGATGTAGGTAGAGCAGTGGACTAATGTACCATACTGCTATATATTATATACTGGTGGTCAGCAAAATTATGCACTGTCCTCCTACTATATATATATACTGCGCAAAATTTAAATGCACCACAGGTATGGATGGATAGTATACTTGACGACACAGAAGTAGGTAGAGCAGTGGACTACTGTACCGTACTGCTATATATTATATACTGGTGGTCAGCAAAATTATGCACTGTCCTCCTACTATATATATACTTCACAAAACTTAAATGTACCACAGGTATGGAATATGGATGGATAGTATACTTGATTGCACAGAGGTAGGTAGAGCAGTGGACTACTGTACCGTACTGCTATATATTATATACTGGTGGTCAGCAAAATTATGCATTGTCCTCCTACTATATATATACTGCGCAAAACTTAAATGTACCACAGGTATGGAATATGGATGGATAGTATACTTGATGGCACAGAGGTAGGTAGAGCAGTGGACTACTGTACCGTACTGCTATATATTATATACTGGTGGTCAGCAAAATTATGCATTGTCCTCCTACTATATATATACTGCGCAAAACTTAAATGCACCACAGGTATGGAATATGGATGGATAGTATACTTGATGACACAGAGGTAGGTAGAGCAGTAGACTACTGTACCATACTGCTATATATTATATACTGGTGGTCAGCAAAATTATGCACTGTCCTCCTACTATATATATATATATATATATACTGCGCAAAACTTAAATGCACCACAGGTATGGAATATGGATGGATAGTATACTTGACGACACATAGGTAGGTAGAGCAGTGGACTACTGTATCGTACTGCTATATATTATATACTGGTGGTCAGCAAAATTATGCACTGTCCTACTATATATATACTGCACAAAACTTAAATGCACCACAGGTATGGAATATGGATGGATAGTATACTTGACGACACAGATGTAAGTAGAGCAGTGGACTACTGTACCATACTGCTATATATTATATACTGGTGGTCAGCAAAATTATGCACTGTCCTCCTACTATATATATATACTGCGCAAAACTTAAATGCACCACAGGTATGGATGGATAGTATACTTGACGACACAGAGGTAGGTAGAGCAGTGGACTACTGTACCGTACTGCTATATATTATATACTGGTGGTCAGCAAAATTATGCACTGTCCTCCTACTATATATATACTGCGCAAAACTTAAATGTACCACAGGTATGGAATATGGATGGATAGTATACTTGACGACACAGAGGTAGGTAGAGCAGTGGACTACTGTACCGTACTGCTATATATTATATACTGGTGGTCAGCAAAATGATGCACTGTCCTCCTACTATATATATACTGTGCAAAACTTAAATGTACCACAGGTATGGAATATGGATGGATAGTATACTTGATGGCACAGAGGTACAGATGTAGCCAACTTTATCTTGACTGTTTCTCCGCCGAGACGGGCGTTTAGCCACGCTAAGGCGATAGCTGAGTTTAATCACAGGCAGGCGCGTTGAGACGATCTAGATACTCATCATGCATTACACATCTCCACCACTGTGTGGCTAATGCTCCACTAATCCAGTACTTTCGATCGTACAGTATAGCGGCGGATTGATCTACAGCTCTGGCAATACTGTAGGCGTAACGGGAAGCGGTGGAAAAAGTATGGAGTACAGTACTGTACTGTATGTGTATGGAGACGCAACTACAGTAATTGTGTAAAAGGAATAATGTACAGTACAATGTATAAACACCGTGCTTTTTAAAATATAAAATATACTGTATGAGCGTCTGAGTTCGCTAATGCATAATGGGAATGGAGGACTAGCAGGAGGCGGAGGAAAACACCGTGCTTTACAAATGCGAGCGTCCGAGTCCTCTAAGGCATAAACCAACAGCAATGGGGCGAGGGCTGGGCGCTGTTTGCAGTACTTTCACACATGAAATTAGAAATCTCTCATGAGGCGTCGTGGGCTAGGGGTGAAGGCTCCCACCTCCCTCACTGGGGGTCCAGGGTTCGAGACATGATGTGCTTTCTTTCTTTTTTTTTTCTGTAATAATGCACTGTATTATTTTATTTCCATTGTAAGACAGTCAATGGAAGGATGCACACAGGTTTCACATAAATCAAAGTACATCTGCAGGAGCGATTCTTTACGCTAAATGCACCCAAACAGCGTGAATGAAATGAGTGTACTGTATTCTGGCGCTACCAACTAAGCAAAACAGTACTGTAGATCTTCAGCGTTTGTGCATTGCACAGGACCTGAATTTCCTCCCTGTGCAGGCCCCCAGGGGGGAAGGGCGATGGGGGTAGGGGGGAGACGATGGAAAATACTGTGCCTTTGAAATGCAATTACATGAGCGTCCGAGTACACTACGGCATACTGTAAACCAACACCAATGGGAAGGAAGTGCCAACCTTATTTTTAATGTGTTCCCGTGACATTCACTTTAACATTTTTTTTTTCTCTCCAATACAGTACTGTACATCCAATGGAAGGATGCACACAGGTTTCACATAAATCAAAGTACATCTGCAGGAGCGATTCTTTACGCTAAATGCAACCTACAGTACGGTACTGTAAGTGAGCAAAATAGTACTACAGTGGGCGTTTGTGTATTGCACATGACCTGCATTCCCTCCCTGTCTACTGCATGATCTGTGCAGGCTCCCATGGGGGAAGGGCAACAGGCTAGCAGGAGGCGGAGGAAAACACCGTGCTTTACAAATGCGAGCGTCCGAGTCCTCTAAGGCATAAACCAACAGCAATGGGGCGAGGGCCGGGCGCTGTTTGCAGTACTTTCACACATGAAATTAGAAATCTCTCATGAGGCGTCGTGGGCTAGGGGTGAAGGCTCCCACCTCCCTCACTGGGGGTCCAGGGTTCGAGACATGATGTGCTTTCTTTCTTTTTTTTTTTTTTTTTTTCTGTAATAATGCACTGTATTATTTTATTTCCATTGTAAGACAGTCAATGGAAGGATGCACACAGGTTTCACATAAATCAAAGTACATCTGCAGGAGCGATTCTTTACGCTAAATGCACCCAAACAGCGTGAATGAAATGAGTGTACTGTATTCTGGCGCTACCAACTAAGCAAAACAGTACTGTAGATCTTCAGCGTTTGTGCATTGCACAGGACCTGAATTTCCTCCCTGTGCAGGCCCCCAGGGGGGAAGGGCGATGGGGGTAGGGGGGAGACGATGGAAAATACTGTGCCTTTGAAATGCAATTACATGAGCGTCCGAGTACACTACGGCATACTGTAAACCAACACCAATGGGAAGGAAGTGCCAACCTTATTTTTAATGTGTTCCCGTGACATTCACTTTAACATTTTTTTTTTTCTCTCCAATACAGTACTGTACATCCAATGGAAGGATGCACACAGGTTTCACATAAATCAAAGTACATCTGCAGGAGCGATTCTTTACGCTAAATGCAACCTACAGTACGGTACTGTAAGTGAGCAAAATAGTACCACAGTGGGCGTTTGTGTATTGCACATGACCTGCATTCCCTCCCTGTCTACTGCATGATCTGTGCAGGCTCCCATGGGGGAAGGGCAACAGGCTAGCAGGAGGCGGAGGAAAACACCGTGCTTTACAAATGCGAGCGTCCGAGTCCTCTAAGGCATAAACCAACAGCAATGGGGCGAGGGCCGGGCGCTGTTTGCAGTACTTTCACACATGAAATTAGAAATCTCTCATGAGGCGTCGTGGGCTAGGGGTGAAGGCTCCCACCTCCCTCACTGGGGGTCCAGGGTTCGAGACATGATGTGCTTTCTTTCTTTTTTTTTTTTTTTTTTTCTGTAATAATGCACTGTATTATTTTATTTCCATTGTAAGACAGTCAATGGAAGGATGCACACAGGTTTCACATAAATCAAAGTACATCTGCAGGAGCGATTCTTTACGCTAAATGCACCCAAACAGCGTGAATGAAATGAGTGTACTGTATTCTGGCGCTACCAACTAAGCAAAACAGTACTGTAGATCTTCAGCGTTTGTGCATTGCACAGGACCTGAATTTCCTCCCTGTGCAGGCCCCCAGGGGGGAAGGGCGATGGGGGTAGGGGGGAGACGATGGAAAATACTGTGCCTTTGAAATGCAATTACATGAGCGTCCGAGTACACTACGGCATACTGTAAACCAACACCAATGGGAAGGAAGTGCCAACCTTATTTTTAATGTGTTCCCGTGACATTCACTTTAACATTTTTTTTTTTCTCTCCAATACAGTACTGTACATCCAATGGAAGGATGCACACAGGTTTCACATAAATCAAAGTACATCTGCAGGAGCGATTCTTTACGCTAAATGCAACCTACAGTACGGTACTGTAAGTGAGCAAAATAGTACTACAGTGGGCGTTTGTGTATTGCACATGACCTGCATTCCCTCCCTGTCTACTGCATGATCTGTGCAGGCTCCCATGGGGGAAGGGCAACAGGCTAGCAGGAGGCGGAGGAAAACACCGTGCTTTACAAATGCGAGCGTCCGAGTCCTCTAAGGCATAAACCAACAGCAATGGGGCGAGGGCCGGGCGCTGTTTGCAGTACTTTCACACATGAAATTAGAAATCTCTCATGAGGCGTCGTGGGCTAGGGGTGAAGGCTCCCACCTCCCTCACTGGGGGTCCAGGGTTCGAGACATGATGTGCTTTCTTTCTTTTTTTTTTTTTTTTTTTCTGTAATAATGCACTGTATTATTTTATTTCCATTGTAAGACAGTCAATGGAAGGATGCACACAGGTTTCACATAAATCAAAGTACATCTGCAGGAGCGATTCTTTACGCTAAATGCACCCAAACAGCGTGAATGAAATGAGTGTACTGTATTCTGGCGCTACCAACTAAGCAAAACAGTACTGTAGATCTTCAGCGTTTGTGCATTGCACAGGACCTGAATTTCCTCCCTGTGCAGGCCCCCAGGGGGGAAGGGCGATGGGGGTAGGGGGGAGACGATGGAAAATACTGTGCCTTTGAAATGCAATTACATGAGCGTCCGAGTACACTACGGCATACTGTAAACCAACACCAATGGGAAGGAAGTGCCAACCTTATTTTTAATGTGTTCCCGTGACATTCACTTTAACATTTTTTTTTTTCTCTCCAATACAGTACTGTACATCCAATGGAAGGATGCACACAGGTTTCACATAAATCAAAGTACATCTGCAGGAGCGATTCTTTACGCTAAATGCAACCTACAGTACGGTACTGTAAGTGAGCAAAATAGTACCACAGTGGGCGTTTGTGTATTGCACATGACCTGCATTCCCTCCCTGTCTACTGCATGATCTGTGCAGGCTCCCATGGGGGAAGGGCAACAGGCTAGCAGGAGGCGGAGGAAAACACCGTGCTTTACAAATGCGAGCGTCCGAGTCCTCTAAGGCATAAACCAACAGCAATGGGGCGAGGGCCGGGCGCTGTTTGCAGTACTTTCACACATGAAATTAGAAATCTCTCATGAGGCGTCGTGGGCTAGGGGTGAAGGCTCCCACCTCCCTCACTGGGGGTCCAGGGTTCGAGACATGATGTGCTTTCTTTCTTTTCTTTTTTTTTTTTTTCTGTAATAATGCACTGTATTATTTTATTTCCATTGTAAGACAGTCAATGGAAGGATGCACACAGGTTTCACATAAATCAAAGTACATCTGCAGGAGCGATTCTTTACGCTAAATGCACCCAAACAGCGTGAATGAAATGAGTGTACTGTATTCTGGCGCTACCAACTAAGCAAAACAGTACTGTAGATCTTCAGCGTTTGTGCATTGCACAGGACCTGAATTTCCTCCCTGTGCAGGCCCCCAGGGGGGAAGGGCGATGGGGGTAGGGGGGAGACGATGGAAAATACTGTGCCTTTGAAATGCAATTACATGAGCGTCCGAGTACACTACGGCATACTGTAAACCAACACCAATGGGAAGGAAGTGCCAACCTTATTTTTAATGTGTTCCCGTGACATTCACTTTAACATTTTTTTTTTTCTCTCCAATACAGTACTGTACATCCAATGGAAGGATGCACACAGGTTTCACATAAATCAAAGTACATCTGCAGGAGCGATTCTTTACGCTAAATGCAACCTACAGTACGGTACTGTAAGTGAGCAAAATAGTACCACAGTGGGCGTTTGTGTATTGCACATGACCTGCATTCCCTCCCTGTCTACTGCATGATCTGTGCAGGCTCCCATGGGGGAAGGGCAACAGGCTAGCAGGAGGCGGAGGAAAACACCGTGCTTTACAAATGCGAGCGTCCGAGTCCTCTAAGGCATAAACCAACAGCAATGGGGCGAGGGCCGGGCGCTGTTTGCAGTACTTTCACACATGAAATTAGAAATCTCTCATGAGGCGTCGTGGGCTAGGGGTGAAGGCTCCCACCTCCCTCACTGGGGGTCCAGGGTTCGAGACATGATGTGCTTTCTTTCTTTTTTTTTTTTTTTTTTTCTGTAATAATGCACTGTATTATTTTATTTCCATTGTAAGACAGTCAATGGAAGGATGCACACAGGTTTCACATAAATCAAAGTACATCTGCAGGAGCGATTCTTTACGCTAAATGCACCCAAACAGCGTGAATGAAATGAGTGTACTGTATTCTGGCGCTACCAACTAAGCAAAACAGTACTGTAGATCTTCAGCGTTTGTGCATTGCACAGGACCTGAATTTCCTCCCTGTGCAGGCCCCCAGGGGGGAAGGGCGATGGGGGTAGGGGGGAGACGATGGAAAATACTGTGCCTTTGAAATGCAATTACATGAGCGTCCGAGTACACTACGGCATACTGTAAACCAACACCAATGGGAAGGAAGTGCCAACCTTATTTTTAATGTGTTCCCGTGACATTCACTTTAACATTTTTTTTTTTCTCTCCAATACAGTACTGTACATCCAATGGAAGGATGCACACAGGTTTCACATAAATCAAAGTACATCTGCAGGAGCGATTCTTTACGCTAAATGCAACCTACAGTACGGTACTGTAAGTGAGCAAAATAGTACTACAGTGGGCGTTTGTGTATTGCACATGACCTGCATTCCCTCCCTGTCTACTGCATGATCTGTGCAGGCTCCCATGGGGGAAGGGCAACAGGCTAGCAGGAGGCGGAGGAAAACACCGTGCTTTACAAATGCGAGCGTCCGAGTCCTCTAAGGGATTGTGACGCTCCTTCAGCATTGCCCCCTGAACTGTGAAATGTATGCCATACTGTATCTCACTACATATCCGAGCGCTGCCACGTGCTGGGGGTTCACGGTCGGTGGCCATTTTTTGTGTGCATAGAACTCGCTTATCCACATAGGCCCCTGTGTTTTTAACTACTATATTGAGATGCACATTTCTAGGCCTACAGTATTTAATATACAGTAAGCAGCATTGTTGTTAGGCAATAATTGAAGAATTTACATACAGTACTGACATGTACTGTATGTAATGCTTGTACATCATGTCAGTCGACCCTTATGCTGTACACTACTGTAAGTCTCACAGGGCCCATGCACTTCCAAGGAGGGTTATTTACTGTACTGTATCTGTTTCATACAGGAAACTAATTGCAGTCCATAACACTGAAGTTGTATTTTCAGTACTGTACAGTATACAATACTTAAATTTGAACATCAGGTACTGGATAGTAAACATGTACAGTATTAACTTCTATCATAAAACTCTTATGCATTTTCAGATGTGTAAATTTTAGACTACAGTATTCACAAATGTTTTCTCTCCATACAGGAATTATAGTTGGACAACATGCCAGTAACTATCAACAAAACGATGAGCAAGATAATCGCCAACATGAAAAAAGAAAATAAAACCATCAAAGAGATCCATGCATGGCTCAAGGAAAGTGGCATTATAGTCACTTTAGAAACGGTGCGCTATCATGCATTCGAGAGAACAACGCCCAGATTTGTATTTCCTACAAAATGCACATGGTACGTACTGTACACTACTGTAATGTTTAAATGACTTGCTTTATACCATAAACAATTTTTTTGAAATAAAATTAAAACTTCATCAATTGTAACTGTGATTGTGCTGTTCATGAATTCATATTTTTCATACTGTATTGTACTGTAGGAGAGTGCAACAAATTGTGGAGGAACTAACTCGTGAGGATGATGAGCGTACTGCTCTGCAAATAAAACGAATTCTCCATTCCAAGTATGACCTGGACATATCGGCCACCAGCATCAGAAGGATGCGACGGAAAATGGGATGGACCTTTGGCGCAACAAGGTAAAATACTGAAAGCAGTATAAACCATACAGTAAATGCACTGTTAATAATCCCTTGATACGTGATATAATAATGCCATAAATCATTATACAGAGTGTGTACTTTATACTATATACAGTATGTGTGTGTGTATATACTGTATATACAGTATTCTATCCCAAAAGAGATACCTACTGTATAGGCACTCAGAGACAGCAATGAAGCATTGCCGGCTTATTGTGATGATTACATACTGTATACTGTGTGTGTGTGTTTGTGTGTATGTACAGTATGTATATATATATTACTCTGTATGTAACTTAATGTACTGTATGTACAGTTTAATGTATACAGTAGGTATATAATACAGTATACTGCACATACAGTCTACTGTATATACAGTAATCTGTAAATCTGTAATTTCATAACTGTATCTGATTTCATTATTTTTGGCTCTTCACAGGATATCTCCAATGATAAGAGATGTGAATAAAGAAAAGAGAGTGGAACAGGCACGGCGATGGATTGAGAGTGGTGAAACATTTGATGATGTCATTTTCACAGATGAATCGTCTGTTGCCCTTGAGCGGTTCTCCAGAATGTCATTCAGGAAACGTAACCATATCTCTTTAAAACCACGCCCAAAGCATCCATTGAAAATCCATGTATGGGGAGGCATATCACGATTAGGAGCTGGTCCCCTATTATTTTTCGAAGGTACAGTACAGTACTATACTTTATTCTGTGCCTGTGTTCTGTAAAAATACATGTTGTACTGTAGAGTACGTGTAACTGCACAATAAAAGGAGTTGCTTATTAATGAACAACATTTTTTGATTTCTGTAGGAATCATGGATAAGAAATATTTCCAAGAAACAATAGTAGAGAAATGTATGGTGCCATTTGTGAATAAATATTACCCAACTCACCATAGGATATTCCAAGACAATGATCCTAAACACTCCGCCTCAGCCAAATTTATGGAAGAGAAAGGTATGAATTGGGAACGCACACCACCAGAGTGAGTATTCTTTCAACAGTGTACAAGTAAAATTTTGGATAGCACTCTAGTACTGTAAAAAAAAATTTTGTTTAATAAACAGTACAATATTGTATGTTTAATTTTCTCTATTTACTGTAATGTACTGTAATTAATTTTTTCTATACGCTTTTTTTTTTTTTTTAATTAGATCACCAGACATGAACCCAATCGAATTAGTGTGGGCTCAATTGAAGAGGTACGTTAGGAGTGTTGCAAAGCCAACAACAAAACAGCAACTGGTGGATGGGATAAAGAAATTTTGGCTAGAAGTACTCACACCTGAACATTGTAATAATTATATAAATCACCTGTATAAAGTATTACCTGTTGTAGTTGAAAGAAATGGTCAAGCCACAAATATGTAGTTCTGTATTTTCTGTTTAAAATTTTAAATTGGTGCATTATTAAAAAAAATGATAAAATTGCCTTTGTCTGATTATTGCATAAACTAATGTAGAATATTATACAGTAGTAATGTTATTGATGTGTACTGTATGAACAGTTATTTTCAGTTTTATAAGTCCTGAATAAGAGTACTGTACATTTTGATCAGTGCAGTACATGGAATCGGATGTTGTAATACTTTATTTTTACATTAATATTGATGTTTTTCCAATAAATATTCAATTTTACAGTATGGTACGGTACAGTACATGAGGGTACCTGTACAGTATGATACGTCATTATGGGGGAGAAATACTGTATCCACTAAATGTACAGTAAAATGTTTTTTTCTTATTACAAACACACAAATGCATCTCAGATGGAAATATGCTATACACAGCAGACAGCTTATGGTGACAGAACTTCCCTACTGTATCCCCACCCATAGTCGTGGTATATTTTAGATTGCCTAATGAGACACTCCTGCAGCATTGCCAATGATTCATGTAAAACCTGTGTGCAAACAGTATCTGTATTGAATGCAAAGTACAGTAAGAGTACAGTATACAGTATTATCAGAGCCAAACCTGACCAACATGATGCCCTAGGCTAGATTTTGGCTGATGCCCTCTTGCACAGATGCTACGTAGTTCCGCCTCTAACCCTGCACCCCTTTCCCAGCACCATCACCCATTTTGGCGCTCCTACCCCCTATAATCTAAATAAGAACAATGTGCACATTTAGTGCCAGCCCAAAACAGTGTACAGTATGTTCTTGCTGGGAAGGGGCATGGTAACACAATAATACCCGAAGATGAAATGACACAACACAGTACTGCAACTTTATTCACATTATATCATGCAGTGGTGTCTCTTATTCTCATGACATCATATCATAGTACCACATTACTCCTAACAGTAATGCCCCTTATTCACATTACACCCCACCACATTCATCTTTATTTACATTAGACCACAGGTTCTCAAACTCAGTCCTCAGGACCCCACACAGTGCAGGTTTTGCAGGTCTCACAGAATCACAAGTGAAAAAATTAGCTCCACCTACTGTATGGACCTTCTAAAATGTGTCAGTTAGTAATGAATACATCTGTGCACTTGCTGGTTTACCTGCAAAACATGCACTGTGTGGGGTCCTGAGGACCAAGTTTGAGAACCACTGCATTAGACCATGCAGTAGTGCCCTTTCCTTATGTTACACCAGAAAATATTGTAGTACACCTTATACACATACAGTACAGTAATGCCACACATTAGTAATGCATTTCATATTTAAATTTTCTGATTTAATTTCATAGAGCCGCAGTCACTCACAGAATATAGGCATGTACTGTAGCATCTCATTTTATTCTGCAGAAGCTGATTATTCCCGTTTGGCTAGTTTGCTGCCTCTGTACAGTACAGTATATCACAATAGAAAAAAGTTATAGTGTCAGTGAAAAAAGCACCTCATGACAGATACTGTACACAAGCTCATGTCTAAATACTGTATACTGTAAGCAGTGACATTAAGGGGTACAGTACTGTATATGCAATTGCAGTCGAATTCCGGAAGGAATACGGAAAAAATGGACACGGGATCCCCCATCTTTTTAGAACCAGCACCGGGCTCTGCGCCTGGTCCTGGTGCAAAAAATAAGGGGGACAAAAAAAGCGTAGGGGTTCCCCATATTTTTTGAATCAGCACTGGGCTCCACTAGCTGGACAGATAATGCACAGCCGGGGGAGACTTTTATACAGGTCCCTGCGGCCATGGAATTAAATACCCAACTAGTCACACCTGGCCGGAGTACCCTGGAGGAGTGGGGGCCCCTTAAATCAAGGGGACCCCCCTCCAGCCACTCGATTATCTCTATCACCCCTGTGTATTGTAGCTAGGGGATTGTGACGCTCCTTCAGCATTGCCCCGTAGCCTGCAAAATCTGTGCTGTTATTTGCTCCATAGCTGAGTGCCTCCTAGGAGCTACTGTAGGAGTCACAGGCGGTAGCCATTTCAATTGAGTCTGCCCTGCTATAGAATTGTACAGGTATGTGTACATTACCGTACGGTGCATAGAACCTTTACAGTAGAAACTCTCCTGCAGCTTTGGCCTGCTTTACTGTATGTACTGTAAAACTTGTGTTTTGTCAGTTTGCTATGCGACCGAGCCCGGTGTAACGTACTGTACAGTACTGTAATGTGCATAGACCTCGCTTACAGTATCTCTGTGTATTTTGGCTAGGGGATTGTGACGCTCCTTCAGCATCGCCCCGTAGCCTGCACAGCTTATGCCATTTCTCATTCCATACCCAACTGCTGCCTGCCACGAGGTGGGGGTTCAGGAGGTGGGGGTTCATGGGTAGTGGTCGTTTTGACAGTGTGCTATGCGATTGAGTCCGGTGTACCGTAATACTGTATGCAATCCTACAGTAGCTTATCCCTCCCCTGTGTATTTTGGCTAGGGGATTGTGACGCTCCTTCAGCATAGCCCCATAACCTGCACAAGGGTTCAGGGGCGGCGGCCATTTTGCCAGTGTGCTACAGTATGTCATCGAGTCCGGTGTACCATAATATGCATACTGTGTATTTTAGCTAGGGGATTGTGACGCTCATTCAGCATTGCCCCATAGTCTGTACAATCTGGACTATTACTTGCTCCGTAGCCTAGGGCCTCTGTGGGGCAAGGAGTCATAGGTGGTAGCCATTTCTATTCAGTCTGCCCAGCTACAGAATTGTATGTGTACTGTGTACGGAGCATAGTACCTTAACCTGCATAGAACCTGCAGATTATGGTACACCGGACTCGATCGCATAGAACCGCTCATGCAGCTACTGTATGCCCTGGTTTGCAGTATGTGAATAAAAAAAATAATAAAGTGTCTGAAAAAAACTACAGTAACATGCATTCGTACAGTACTTAAGGAATCGAACCCTGGACTCTGAGTATAGGAAGCGAAACACTTCACCACTTCGCCGCAGACAAATGTATAAATCCGTTGGTTTTGATTATGCTGTAATGGCTACGGGATTAGGACGATAACACTGTAGAAAATTCCTAATCTTGAGAGGCAATAGTGAACTTGTAACACACATCCATTTGCGACAGTGTACACTACTGGTTTTACAGTACTGTGTTTTGTCTGCGGGACTTGCACGCTCACATACAGTATTCATAAAGTATTGTAGATGGATCATATACTGTATGCTGTACTACTGTATTTGCGTCGGTGTCGTACTGTATATACTGTACAGTACTGTATTAAATAATGCAGCGTAATGAGTACAGTATTTGCTGTATGCAGCGTAATGAGACGCCTTAGTAAAGTAGTCCTTATTATGTATGTCAGTATTGTATTTTACGGGAGACCACACGCATGCGCAGTGGTGATTGTAAAAAGCGACATCTGGTGGCTGATCGCAGGTATTACACGTAAAGGTAACGCCAAACGTCAAATGTCTGTCTCCGTGCGATTAGATAGCCTCTCTGTGGCTAGGCGCGCCTCGCTACGCCACAGTACGCTGCGTATGGTCGAACGGGACAACCGCCGCGGCCACTCAAGATAAAGGTGGCTACATCTGTAGGTAGAGCAGTGGACTACTGTACCGTACTGCTATATATTATATACTGGTGGTCAGCAAAATTATGCATTGTCCTCCTACTATATATATACTGCGCAAAACTTAAATGCACCACAGGTATGGAATATGGATGGATAGTATACTTGATGACACAGAGGTAGGTAGAGCAGTGGACTACTGTACCGTACTGCTATATATTATATACTGGTGGTCAGCAAAATTATGCACTGTCCTACAATATATATACTGCGCAAAACTTAAATGTACCACAGGTATGGAATATGGATGGATAGTATACTTGACGACACAGAGGTAGGTAGAGCAGTGGACTACTGTACCGTACTGCTATATATTATATACTGGTGGTCAGCAAAATTATGCACTGTCCTCCTACTATATATATAGATACTGCGCAAAACTTAAATGCACCACAGATATGGAATATGGATGGATAGTATACTTGACGACACATAGGTAGGTAGAGCAGTGGACTACTGTATCATACTGCTATATATTATATACTGGTGGTCAGCAAAATTATGCACTGTCCTACTATATATATACTGCGCAAAACTTAAATGCACCACAGGTATGGAATATGGATGGATAGTGTACTTGACGACACAGAGGTAGGTAGAGCAGTGGACTACTGTACCGTACTGCTATATATTATATACTGGTGGTCAGCAAAATTATGCATTGTTCTCCTACTATATATATACTGCGCAAAACTTAAATGCACCACAGGTATGGATTATGGATGGATAGTATACTTGACGACACAGAGGTAGGTAGAGCAGTAGACTACTGTACCGTACTGCTATATATTATATACTGGTGGTCAGCAACATTATGCACTGTCCTCCTACTATATATATACTGCGCAAAACTTAAATGTACCACAGGTATGGAATATGGATGGATAGTATACTTGACGACACAGAGGTAGGTAGAGCAGTGGACTACTGTACCGTACTGCTATATATTATATACTGGTGGTCAGCAAAATTATGCACTGTCCTCCTACTATATATATATATATATATATACATACTGCGCAAAACTTAAATGCACCACAGGTATGGAATATGGATGGATAGTATACTTGACGACACATATGTAGGTAGAGCAGTGGACTACTGTATCGTACTGCTATATATTATATACTGGTGGTCAGCAAAATTATGCACTGTCCT
This sequence comes from Pseudophryne corroboree, assembly GCF_028390025.1. NCBI lineage: Eukaryota > Metazoa > Chordata > Amphibia > Anura > Myobatrachidae > Pseudophryne > Pseudophryne corroboree. The sequence goes on from NC_086448.1 coordinate 380,212,020, forward strand.
ACTATACATATACTGCGCAAAACTTAAATGCACCACAGGTATGGATGGATAGTATACTTGACGACACAGAGGTAGGTAGAGCACTGGACTACTGTACCGTACTTCTATATATTATATAATGGAGGTCAGCAAAATTATGCACTGTCCTCCTACTATATATATACTGCACAAAACTTAAATGCACCACAGGTATGGAATATGGATGGATAGTATACTTGACGACACAGATGTAGGTAGAGCAGTGGACTACTGTACCATACTGCTATATATTATATACTGGTGGTCAGCAAAATTATTCACTGTCCTCCTACTATATATATACTGCGCAAAACTTAAATGTACCACAGGTATGGAATATGGATGGATCGTATACTTGACGACACATAGGTAGGTAGAGCAGTGGACTACTGTACCGTACTGCTATATATTATATACTGGTGGTCAGCAAATTTATGCACTGTCCTCCTACTATATATATACTGTGCAAAACTTAAATGCACCACAGGTATGGAATATATATGGATAGTATACTTGATGACACAGAGGTAGGTAGAGCAGTGGACTACTGTACCGTACTGCTATATATTATATACTGGTGGTCAGCAAAATTATGCACTGTCCTCCTACTATATATATATATATACTGCGCAAAACTTAAATGTACCACAGGTATGGAATATGGATGGATAGTATACTTGACGACACAGAGGTAGGTAGAGCAGTGGACTACTGTACCGTACTGCTATATATTATATACTGGTGGTCAGCAAAATTATGCACTGTCCTCCTACTATATATATAGATACTGCGCAAAACTTAAATGCACCACAGATATGGAATATGGATGGATAGTATACTTGATGACACGTAGGTAGGTAGAGCAGTGGACTACTGTATCGTACTGCTATATATTATATACTGGTGGTCAGCAAAATTAAGCACTGTCCTACTATATATATACTGCGCAAAACTTAAATGCACCACAGGTATGGAATATGGATGGATAGTATACTTGACGACACAGATGTAGGTAGAGCAGTGGACTAATGTACCATACTGCTATATATTATATACTGGTGGTCAGCAAAATTATGCACTGTCCTCCTACTATATATATATACTGCGCAAAATTTAAATGCACCACAGGTATGGATGGATAGTATACTTGACGACACAGAGGTAGGTAGAGCAGTGGACTACTGTACCGTACTGCTATATATTATATACTGGTGGTCAGCAAAATTATGCACTGTCCTCCTACTATATATATACTGCGCAAAACTTAAATGTACCACAGGTATGGAATATGGATGTATAGTATACTTGACGACACAGAGGTAGGTAGAGCAGTGGACTACTGTACCGTACTGCTATATATTATATACTGGTGGTCAGCAAAATTATGCACTGTCCTCCTACTATATATATACTGCGCAAAACTTAAATGTACCACAGGTATGGAATATGGATGGATAGTATACTTGATGGCACAGAGGTAGGTAGAGCAGTGGACTACTGTACCGTACTGCTATATATTATATACTGGTGGTCAGCAAAATTATGCATTGTCCTCCTACTATATATATACTGCGCAAAACTTAAATGCACCACAGGTACGGAATATGGATGGATAGTATACTTGATGACACAGAGGTAGGTAGAGCAGTAGACTACTGTACCATACTGCTATATATTATATACTGGTGGTCAGCAAAATTATGCACTGTCCTCCTACTATATATATATATACTGCGCAAAACTTAAATGCACCACAGGTATGGAATATGGATGGATAGTATACTTGACGACACAGAGGTAGGTAGAGCAGTGGACTACTGTACCGTACTGCTATATATTATATACTGGTGGTCAGCAAAATTATGCACTGTCCTCCTACTATATATATATAGATACTGCGCAAAACTTAAATGCACCACAGATATGGAATATGGATGGATAGTATACTTGATGACACGTAGGTAGGTAGAGCAGTGGACTACTGTATCGTACTGCTATATATTATATACTGGTGGTCAGCAAAATTATGCACTGTCCTACTATATATATACTGCGCAAAACTTAAATGCACCACAGGTATGGAATATGGATGGATAGTATACTTGACGACACAGATGTAGGTAGAGCAGTGGACTAATGTACCATACTGCTATATATTATATACTGGTGGTCAGCAAAATTATGCACTGTCCTCCTACTATATATATATACTGCGCAAAATTTAAATGCACCACAGGTATGGATGGATAGTATACTTGACGACACAGAAGTAGGTAGAGCAGTGGACTACTGTACCGTACTGCTATATATTATATACTGGTGGTCAGCAAAATTATGCACTGTCCTCCTACTATATATATACTTCACAAAACTTAAATGTACCACAGGTATGGAATATGGATGGATAGTATACTTGATTGCACAGAGGTAGGTAGAGCAGTGGACTACTGTACCGTACTGCTATATATTATATACTGGTGGTCAGCAAAATTATGCATTGTCCTCCTACTATATATATACTGCGCAAAACTTAAATGTACCACAGGTATGGAATATGGATGGATAGTATACTTGATGGCACAGAGGTAGGTAGAGCAGTGGACTACTGTACCGTACTGCTATATATTATATACTGGTGGTCAGCAAAATTATGCATTGTCCTCCTACTATATATATACTGCGCAAAACTTAAATGCACCACAGGTATGGAATATGGATGGATAGTATACTTGATGACACAGAGGTAGGTAGAGCAGTAGACTACTGTACCATACTGCTATATATTATATACTGGTGGTCAGCAAAATTATGCACTGTCCTCCTACTATATATATATATATATATATACTGCGCAAAACTTAAATGCACCACAGGTATGGAATATGGATGGATAGTATACTTGACGACACATAGGTAGGTAGAGCAGTGGACTACTGTATCGTACTGCTATATATTATATACTGGTGGTCAGCAAAATTATGCACTGTCCTACTATATATATACTGCACAAAACTTAAATGCACCACAGGTATGGAATATGGATGGATAGTATACTTGACGACACAGATGTAAGTAGAGCAGTGGACTACTGTACCATACTGCTATATATTATATACTGGTGGTCAGCAAAATTATGCACTGTCCTCCTACTATATATATATACTGCGCAAAACTTAAATGCACCACAGGTATGGATGGATAGTATACTTGACGACACAGAGGTAGGTAGAGCAGTGGACTACTGTACCGTACTGCTATATATTATATACTGGTGGTCAGCAAAATTATGCACTGTCCTCCTACTATATATATACTGCGCAAAACTTAAATGTACCACAGGTATGGAATATGGATGGATAGTATACTTGACGACACAGAGGTAGGTAGAGCAGTGGACTACTGTACCGTACTGCTATATATTATATACTGGTGGTCAGCAAAATGATGCACTGTCCTCCTACTATATATATACTGTGCAAAACTTAAATGTACCACAGGTATGGAATATGGATGGATAGTATACTTGATGGCACAGAGGTAGGTAGAGCAGTGGACTACTGTACCGTACTGCTATATATTATATACTGGTGGTCAGCAAAATTATGCATTGTCCTCCTACTATATATATACTGCGCAAAACTTAAATGCACCACAGGTATGGAATATGGATGGATAGTATACTTGATGACACAGAGGTAGGTAGAGCAGTGGACTACTGTACCGTACTGCTATATATTATATACTGGTGGTCAGCAAAATTATGCACTGTCCTACAATATATATACTGCGCAAAACTTAAATGTACCACAGGTATGGAATATGGATGGATAGTATACTTGACGACACAGAGGTAGGTAGAGCAGTGGACTACTGTACCGTACTGCTATATATTATATACTGGTGGTCAGCAAAATTATGCACTGTCCTCCTACTATATATATAGATACTGCGCAAAACTTAAATGCACCACAGATATGGAATATGGATGGATAGTATACTTGACGACACATAGGTAGGTAGAGCAGTGGACTACTGTATCATACTGCTATATATTATATACTGGTGGTCAGCAAAATTATGCACTGTCCTACTATATATATACTGCGCAAAACTTAAATGCACCACAGGTATGGAATATGGATGGATAGTGTACTTGACGACACAGAGGTAGGTAGAGCAGTGGACTACTGTACCGTACTGCTATATATTATATACTGGTGGTCAGCAAAATTATGCATTGTTCTCCTACAATATATATACTGCGCAAAACTTAAATGCACCACAGGTATGGATTATGGATGGATAGTATACTTGACGACACAGAGGTAGGTAGAGCAGTAGACTACTGTACCGTACTGCTATATATTATATACTGGTGGTCAGCAACATTATGCACTGTCCTCCTACTATATATATACTGCGCAAAACTTAAATGTACCACAGGTATGGAATATGGATGGATAGTATACTTGACGACACAGAGGTAGGTAGAGCAGTGGACTACTGTACCGTACTGCTATATATTATATACTGGTGGTCAGCAAAATTATGCACTGTCCTCCTACTATATATATATATATATATATACATACTGCGCAAAACTTAAATGCACCACAGGTATGGAATATGGATGGATAGTATACTTGACGACACATATGTAGGTAGAGCAGTGGACTACTGTATCGTACTGCTATATATTATATACTGGTGGTCAGCAAAATTATGCACTGTCCTACTATACATATACTGCGCAAAACTTAAATGCACCACAGGTATGGATGGATAGTATACTTGACGACACAGAGGTAGGTAGAGCACTGGACTACTGTACCGTACTTCTATATATTATATAATGGAGGTCAGCAAAATTATGCACTGTCCTCCTACTATATATATACTGCACAAAACTTAAATGCACCACAGGTATGGAATATGGATGGATAGTATACTTGACGACACAGATGTAGGTAGAGCAGTGGACTACTGTACCATACTGCTATATATTATATACTGGTGGTCAGCAAAATTATTCACTGTCCTCCTACTATATATATACTGCGCAAAACTTAAATGTACCACAGGTATGGAATATGGATGGATCGTATACTTGACGACACATAGGTAGGTAGAGCAGTGGACTACTGTACCGTACTGCTATATATTATATACTGGTGGTCAGCAAATTTATGCACTGTCCTCCTACTATATATATACTGTGCAAAACTTAAATGCACCACAGGTATGGAATATATATGGATAGTATACTTGATGACACAGAGGTAGGTAGAGCAGTGGACTACTGTACCGTACTGCTATATATTATATACTGGTGGTCAGCAAAATTATGCACTGTCCTCCTACTATATATATATATATACTGCGCAAAACTTAAATGTACCACAGGTATGGAATATGGATGGATAGTATACTTGACGACACAGAGGTAGGTAGAGCAGTGGACTACTGTACCGTACTGCTATATATTATATACTGGTGGTCAGCAAAATTATGCACTGTCCTCCTACTATATATATAGATACTGCGCAAAACTTAAATGCACCACAGATATGGAATATGGATGGATAGTATACTTGATGACACGTAGGTAGGTAGAGCAGTGGACTACTGTATCGTACTGCTATATATTATATACTGGTGGTCAGCAAAATTAAGCACTGTCCTACTATATATATACTGCGCAAAACTTAAATGCACCACAGGTATGGAATATGGATGGATAGTATACTTGACGACACAGATGTAGGTAGAGCAGTGGACTAATGTACCATACTGCTATATATTATATACTGGTGGTCAGCAAAATTATGCACTGTCCTCCTACTATATATATATACTGCGCAAAATTTAAATGCACCACAGGTATGGATGGATAGTATACTTGACGACACAGAGGTAGGTAGAGCAGTGGACTACTGTACCGTACTGCTATATATTATATACTGGTGGTCAGCAAAATTATGCACTGTCCTCCTACTATATATATACTGCACAAAACTTAAATGTACCACAGGTATGGAATATGGATGTATAGTATACTTGACGACACAGAGGTAGGTAGAGCAGTGGACTACTGTACCGTACTGCTATATATTATATACTGGTGGTCAGCAAAATTATGCACTGTCCTCCTACTATATATATACTGCGCAAAACTTAAATGTACCACAGGTATGGAATATGGATGGATAGTATACTTGATGGCACAGAGGTAGGTAGAGCAGTGGACTACTGTACCGTACTGCTATATATTATATACTGGTGGTCAGCAAAATTATGCATTGTCCTCCTACTATATATATACTGCGCAAAACTTAAATGCACCACAGGTATGGAATATGGATGGATAGTATACTTGATGACACAGAGGTAGGTAGAGCAGTAGACTACTGTACCATACTGCTATATATTATATACTGGTGGTCAGCAAAATTATGCACTGTCCTCCTACTATATATATATATACTGCGCAAAACTTAAATGCACCACAGGTATGGAATATGGATGGATAGTATACTTGACGACACAGAGGTAGGTAGAGCAGTGGACTACTGTACCGTTCTGCTATATATTATATACTGGTGGTCAGCAAAATTATGCATTTTCCTCCTACTATATATATACTGCGCAAAACTTAAATGCACCACAGGTATGGATGGATAGTATACTTGACGACACAGAGGTAGGTAGAGCAGTGGACTACTGTACCGTACTGCTATATATTATATACTGGTGGTCCGCAAAATTATGCACTGTCCTCCTACTATATATATACTGCGCAAAACTTAAATGCACCACAGGTATGGATGGATGGATGGATAGTATACTTGACGACACAGAGGTTGGTAGAGCAGTGGACTACTGTACCGTACTGCTATATATTATATACTGGTGGTCAGCAAAATTATGCACTGTCCTCCTACTATATATATACTGCGCAAAACTTAAATGCACCACAGGTATGGAATATGGAGGATAGTATACTTGACGACACAGAGGTAGGTAGAGCAGTGGACTACTGTACCGTACTGCTATATATTATATACTGGTGGTCAGCAAAATTATGCACTGTCCTCCTACTATATATATATACTGCACAAAACTTAAATGCACCACAGGTATGGAATATGGATGGATAGTATACTTGATGACACAGAGGTAGGTAGAGCAGTGGACTACTCTACCGTACTGCTATATATTATATACTGGTGGTCAGCAAAATTATGCACTGTCCTTCTACTATATATATACTGCGCAAAACTTAAATGCACCACAGGTATGGATGGATAGTATACTTGACGACACAGAGGTAGGTAGAGCAGTGGACTACTGCACCATACTGCTATATATTATATACTGGTGGTCAGCAAATTTATGCACTGTCCTCCTACTATATATATACTGTGCAAAACTTAAATGCACCACAGGTATAGATGGATAGTATACTTGACGACACAGAGGTAGGTAGAGCAGTGGACTACTGTACCGTACTGCTATATATTATATACTGGTGGTCAGCAAAATTATGCACTGTCCTCCTACCATATATATCCGGCGCAAAACTTAAATGCACCACAGGTATGGATGGATAGTATACTTGACGACACAGAGGTAGGTAGAGCAGTGGACTACTGTACCGTACTGCTATATATTATATACTGGTGGTCAGCAAAATTATGCACTGTCCTCCTACTATATATATACTGCGCAAAACTTAAATGCACCACAGGTATGGATTATGGATGGATAGTATACTTGACGACACAGAGGTAGGTAGAGCAGTAGACTACTGTACCGTACTGCTATATATTTTATACTGGTGGTCAGCAACATTATGCACTGTCCTCCTACTATATATATACTGCGCAAAACTTAAATGTACCACAGGTATGGAATATGGATGGATAGTATACTTGACGACACAGAGGTAGGTAGAGCAGTGGACTACTGTACCGTACTGCTATATATTATATACTGGTGGTCAGCAAAATTATGCACTGTCCTCCTACCATATATATCCGGCGCAAAACTTAAATGCACCACAGGTATGGATGGATAGTATACTTGACGACACAGAGGTAGGTAGAGCACTGGACTACTGTACCGTACTTCTATATATTATATAATGGAGGTCAGCAAAATTATGCACTGTCCTCCTACTATATATATACTGCACAAAACTTAAATGCACCACAGGTATGGAATATGGATGGATAGTATACTTGACGACACAGATGTAGGTAGAGCAGTGGACTACTGTACCATACTGCTATATATTATATACTGGTGGTCAGCAAAATTATTCACTGTCCTCCTACTATATATATACTGCGCAAAACTTAAATGTACCACAGGTATGGAATATGGATGGATCGTATACTTGACGACACATAGGTAGGTAGAGCAGTGGACTACTGTACCGTACTGCTATATATTATATACTGGTGGTCAGCAAATTTATGCACTGTCCTCCTACTATATATATACTGTGCAAAACTTAAATGCACCACAGGTATGGAATATATATGGATAGTATACTTGATGACACAGAGGTAGGTAGAGCAGTGGACTACTGTACCGTACTGCTATATATTATATACTGGTGGTCAGCAAAATTATGCACTGTCCTCCTACTATATATATATATATACTGCGCAAAACTTAAATGTACCACAGGTATGGAATATGGATGGATAGTATACTTGACGACACAGAGGTAGGTAGAGCAGTGGACTACTGTACCGTACTGCTATATATTATATACTGGTGGTCAGCAAAATTATGCACTGTCCTCCTACTATATATATAGATACTGCGCAAAACTTAAATGCACCACAGATATGGAATATGGATGGATAGTATACTTGATGACACGTAGGTAGGTAGAGCAGTGGACTACTGTATCGTACTGCTATATATTATATACTGGTGGTCAGCAAAATTAAGCACTGTCCTACTATATATATACTGCGCAAAACTTAAATGCACCACAGGTATGGAATATGGATGGATAGTATACTTGACGACACAGATGTAGGTAGAGCAGTGGACTAATGTACCATACTGCTATATATTATATACTGGTGGTCAGCAAAATTATGCACTGTCCTCCTACTATATATATATACTGCGCAAAATTTAAATGCACCACAGGTATGGATGGATAGTATACTTGACGACACAGAGGTAGGTAGAGCAGTGGACTACTGTACCGTACTGCTATATATTATATACTGGTGGTCAGCAAAATTATGCACTGTCCTCCTACTATATATATACTGCACAAAACTTAAATGTACCACAGGTATGGAATATGGATGTATAGTATACTTGACGACACAGAGGTAGGTAGAGCAGTGGACTACTGTACCGTACTGCTATATATTATATACTGGTGGTCAGCAAAATTATGCACTGTCCTCCTACTATATATATACTGCGCAAAACTTAAATGTACCACAGGTATGGAATATGGATGGATAGTATACTTGATGGCACAGAGGTAGGTAGAGCAGTGGACTACTGTACCGTACTGCTATATATTATATACTGGTGGTCAGCAAAATTATGCATTGTCCTCCTACTATATATATACTGCGCAAAACTTAAATGCACCACAGGTATGGAATATGGATGGATAGTATACTTGATGACACAGAGGTAGGTAGAGCAGTAGACTACTGTACCATACTGCTATATATTATATACTGGTGGTCAGCAAAATTATGCACTGTCCTCCTACTATATATATATATACTGCGCAAAACTTAAATGCACCACAGGTATGGAATATGGATGGATAGTATACTTGACGACACAGAGGTAGGTAGAGCAGTGGACTACTTTACTGTTCTGCTATATATTATATACTGGTGGTCAGCAAAATTATGCATTTTCCTCCTACTATATATATACTGCGCAAAACTTAAATGCACCACAGGTATGGATGGATAGTATACTTGACGACACAGAGGTAGGTAGAGCAGTGGACTACTGTACCGTACTGCTATATATTATATACTGGTGGTCCGCAAAATTATGCACTGTCCTCCTACTATATATATACTGCGCAAAACTTAAATGCACCACAGGTATGGATGGATGGATGGATGGATAGTATACTTGACGACACAGAGGTTGGTAGAGCAGTGGACTACTGTACCGTACTGCTATATATTATATACTGGTGGTCAGCAAAATTATGCACTGTCCTCCTACTATATATATACTGCGCAAAACTTAAATGCACCACAGGTATGGAATATGGAGGATAGTATACTTGACGACACAGAGGTAGGTAGAGCAGTGGACTACTGTACCGTACTGCTATATATTATATACTGGTGGTCAGCAAAATTATGCACTGTCCTCCTACTATATATATATACTGCACAAAACTTAAATGCACCACAGGTATGGAATATGGATGGATAGTATACTTGATGACACAGAGGTAGGTAGAGCAGTGGACTACTCTACCGTACTGCTATATATTATATACTGGTGGTCAGCAAAATTATGCACTGTCCTTCTACTATATATATACTGCGCAAAACTTAAATGCACCACAGGTATGGATGGATAGTATACTTGACGACACAGAGGTAGGTAGAGCAGTGGACTACTGCACCATACTGCTATATATTATATACTGGTGGTCAGCAAATTTATGCACTGTCCTCCTACTATATATATACTGTGCAAAACTTAAATGCACCACAGGTATAGATGGATAGTATACTTGACGACACAGAGGTAGGTAGAGCAGTGGACTACTGTACCGTACTGCTATATATTATATACTGGTGGTCAGCAAAATTATGCACTGTCCTCCTACCATATATATCCGGCGCAAAACTTAAATGCACCACAGGTATGGAATATATATGGATAGTATACTTGATGACACAGAGGTAGGTAGAGCAGTGGACTACTGTACCGTACTGCTATATATTATATACTGGTGGTCAGCAAAATTATGCACTGTCCTCCTACTATATATATATAGATACTGCGCAAAACTTAAATGCACCACAGATATGGAATATGGATGGATAGTATACTTGATGACACGTAGGTAGGTAGAGCAGTGGACTACTGTATCGTACTGCTATATATTATATACTGGTGGTCAGCAAAATTATGCACTGTCCTACTATATATATACTGCGCAAAACTTAAATGCACCACAGGTATGGAATATGGATGGATAGTATACTTGACGACACAGATGTAGGTAGAGCAGTGGACTAATGTACCATACTGCTATATATTATATACTGGTGGTCAGCAAAATTATGCACTGTCCTCCTACTATATATATATACTGCGCAAAATTTAAATGCACCACAGGTATGGATGGATAGTATACTTGACGACACAGAAGTAGGTAGAGCAGTGGACTACTGTACCGTACTGCTATATATTATATACTGGTGGTCAGCAAAATTATGCACTGTCCTCCTACTATATATATACTGCACAAAACTTAAATGTACCACAGGTATGGAATATGGATGGATAGTATACTTGATTGCACAGAGGTAGGTAGAGCAGTGGACTACTGTACCGTACTGCTATATATTATATACTGGTGGTTAGCAAAATTATGCATTGTCCTCCTACTATATATATACTGCGCAAAACTTAAATGTACCACAGGTATGGAATATGGATGGATAGTATACTTGATGGCACAGAGGTAGGTAGAGCAGTGGACTACTGTACCGTACTGCTATATATTATATACTGGTGGTCAGCAAAATTATGCATTGTCCTCCTACTATATATATACTGCGCAAAACTTAAATGCACCACAGGTATGGAATATGGATGGATAGTATACTTGATGACACAGAGGTAGGTAGAGCAGTAGACTACTGTACCATACTGCTATATATTATATACTGGTGGTCAGCAAAATTATGCACTGTCCTCCTACTATATATATATATACTGCGCAAAACTTAAATGCACCACAGGTATGGAATATGGATGGATAGTATACTTGACGACACATAGGTAGGTAGAGCAGTGGACTACTGTATCGTACTGCTATATATTATATACTGGTGGTCAGCAAAATTATGCACTGTCCTACTATATATATACTGCGCAAAACTTAAATGCACCACAGGTATGGAATATGGATGGATAGTATACTTGACGACACAGATGTAAGTAGAGCAGTGGACTACTGTACCATACTGCTATATATTATATACTGGTGGTCAGCAAAATTATGCACTGTCCTCCTACTATATATATATACTGCGCAAAACTTAAATGCACCACAGGTATGGATGGATAGTATACTTGACGACACAGAGGTAGGTAGAGCAGTGGACTACTGTACCGTACTGCTATATACTATATACTGGTGGTCAGCAAAATTATGCACTGTCCTCCTACTATATATATACTGCGCAAAACTTAAATCTACCACAGGTATGGAATATGGATGGATAGTATACTTGACGACACAGAGGTAGGTAGAGCAGTGGACTACTGTACCGTACTGCTATATATTATATACTGGTGGTCAGCAAAATGATGCACTGTCCTCCTACTATATATATACTGCGCAAAACTTAAATGTACCACAGGTATGGAATATGGATGGATAGTATACTTGATGGCACAGAGGTAGGTAGAGCAGTGGACTACTGTACCGTACTGCTATATTTTATATACTGGTGGTCAGCAAAATTATGCATTGTCCTCCTACTATATATATACTGCGCAAAACTTAAATGCACCACAGGTATGGAATATGGATGGATAGTATACTTGATGACACAGAGGTAGGTAGAGCAGTGGACTACTGTACCGTACTGCTATATATTATATACTGGTGGTCAGCAAAATTATGCACTGTCCTACAATATATATACTGCGCAAAACTTAAATGTACCACAGGTATGGAATATGGATGGATAGTATACTTGACGACACAGAGGTAGGTAGAGCAGTGGACTACTGTACCGTACTGCTATATATTATTTACTGGTGGTCAGCAAAATTATGCACTGTCCTCCTACTATATATATAGATACTGCGCAAAACTTAAATGCACCACAGATATGGAATATGGATGGATAGTATACTTGACGACACATAGGTAGGTAGAGCAGTGGACTACTGTATCATACTGCTATATATTATATACTGGTGGTCAGCAAAATTATGCACTGTCCTACTATATATATACTGCGCAAAACTTAAATGCACCACAGGTATGGAATATGGATGGATAGTGTACTTGACGACACAGAGGTAGGTAGAGCAGTGGACTACTGTACCGTACTGCTATATATTATATACTGGTGGTCAGCAAAATTATGCATTGTTCTCCTACTATATATATACTGCGCAAAACTTAAATGCACCACAGGTATGGATTATGGATGGATAGTATACTTGACGACACAGAGGTAGGTAGAGCAGTAGACTACTGTACCGTACTGCTATATATTATATACTGGTGGTCAGCAACATTATGCACTGTCCTCCTACTATATATATACTGCGCAAAACTTAAATGTACCACAGGTATGGAATATGGATGGATAGTATACTTGACGACACAGAGGTAGGTAGAGCAGTGGACTACTGTACCGTACTGCTATATATTATATACTGGTGGTCAGCAAAATTATGCACTGTCTTCCTACTATATATATATATATATATATATATACATACTGCGCAAAACTTAAATGCACCACAGGTATGGAATATGGATGGATAGTATACTTGACGACACATAGGTAGGTAGAGCAGTGGACTACTGTATCGTACTGCTATATATTATATACTGGTGGTCAGCAAAATTATGCACTGTCCTACTATATATATACTGCGCAAAACTTAAATGCACCACAGGTATGGATGGATAGTATACTTGACGACACAGAGGTAGGTAGAGCACTGGACTACTGTACCGTACTTCTATATATTATATAATGGAGGTCAGCAAAATTATGCACTGTCCTCCTACTATATATATACTGCACAAAACTTAAATGCACCACAGGTATGGAATATGGATGGATAGTATACTTGACGACACAGATGTAGGTAGAGCAGTGGACTACTGTACCATACTGCTATATATTATATACTGGTGGTCAGCAAAATTATGCACTGTCCTCCTACTATATATATATACTGCGCAAAACTTAAATGCACCACAGGTATGGAAGGATAGTATACTTGACGACACAGAGGTAGGTAGAGCAGTGGACTACTGTACCGTACTGCTATATTTTATATACTGGTGGTCAGCAAAATTATTCACTGTCCTCCTACTATATATATACTGCGCAAAACTTAAATGTACCACAGGTATGGAATATGGATGGATCGTATACTTGACGACACATAGGTAGGTAGAGCAGTGGACTACTGTACCGTACTGCTATATATTATATACTGGTGGTCAGCAAATTTATGCACTGTCCTCCTACAATATATATACTGCGCAAAACTTAAATGCACCACAGGTATGGAATATATATGGATAGTATACTTGATGACACAGAGGTAGGTAGAGCAGTGGACTACTGTACCGTACTGCTATATATTATATACTGGTGGTCAGCAAAATTATGCACTGTCCTCCTACTATATATATATATATATACTGCGCAAAACTTAAATGTACCACAGGTATGGAATATGGATGGATAGTATACTTGACGACACAGAGGTAGGTAGAGCAGTGGACTACTGTACCGTACTGCTATATATTATATACTGGTGGTCAGCAAAATTATGCCCTGTCCTCCTACTATATATATAGATACTGCGCAAAACTTAAATGCACCACAGATATGGAATATGGATGGATAGTATACTTGATGACACGTAGGTAGGTAGAGCAGTGGACTACTGTATCGTACTGCTATATATTATATACTGGTGGTCAGCAAAATTAAGCACTGTCCTACTATATATATACTGCGCAAAACTTAAATGCACCACAGGTATGGAATATGGATGGATAGTATACTTGACGACACAGATGTAGGTAGAGCAGTGGACTAATGTACCATACTGCTATATATTATATACTGGTGGTCAGCAAAATATGCACTGTCCTCCTACTATATATATATATACTGCGCAAAATTTAAATGCACCACAGGTATGGATGGATAGTATACTTGACGACACAGAGGTAGGTAGAGCAGTGGACTACTGTACCGTACTGCTATATATTATATACTGGTGGTCAGCAAAATTATGCACTGTCCTCCTACTATATATATACTGCACAAAACTTAAATGTACCACAGGTATGGAATATGGATGGATAGTATACTTGACGACACAGAGGTAGGTAGAGCAGTGGACTACTGTACCGTACTGCTATATATTATATACTGGTGGTCAGCAAAATTATGCACTGTCCTCCTACTATATATATACTGCGCAAAACTTAAATGTACCACAGGTATGGAATATGGATGGATAGTATACTTGATGGCACAGAGGTAGGTAGAGCAGTGGACTACTGTACCGTACTGCTATATATTATATACTGGTGGTCAGCAAAATTATGCATTGTCCTCCTACTATATATATACTGCACAAAACTTAAATGTACCACAGGTATGGAATATGGATGGATAGTATACTTGACGACACAGAGGTAGGTAGAGCAGTAGACTACTGTACCATACTGCTATATATTATATACTGGTGGTCAGCAAAATTATGCACTGTCCTCCTACTATATATATATATACTGCGCAAAACTTAAATGCACCACAGGTATGGAATATGGATGGATAGTATACTTGACGACACATAGGTAGGTAGAGCAGTGGACTTCTGTATCGTACTGCTATATATTATATACTGGTGGTCAGCAAAATTATGCATTGTCCTCCTACTATATATATACTGCGCAAAACTTAAATGTACCACAGGTATGGAATATGGATGGATAGTATACCTGACGACACAGAGGTAGGTAGAGCAGTGGACTACTGTACCGTACTGCTATATATTATATACTGGTGGTCAGCAAAATTATGCACTGTCCTCCTACTATATATATACTGCGCAAAACTTAAATGTACCACAGGTATGGAATATGGATGGATAGTATACTTGATGGCACAGAGGTAGGTAGAGCAGTGGACTACTGTACCGTACTGCTATATATTATATACTGGTGGTCAGCAAAATTATGCATTGTCCTCCTACTATATATATACTGCGCAAAACTTAAATGCACCACAGGTATGGAATATGGATGGATAGTATACTTGATGACACAGAGGTAGGTAGAGCAGTAGACTACTGTACCATACTGCTATATATTATATACTGGTGGTCAGCAAAATTATGCACTGTCCTCCTACTATATATATATATACTGCGCAAAACTTAAATGCACCACAGGTATGGAATATGGATGGATAGTATACTTGATGGCACAGAGGTAGGAAGAGCAGTGGACTACTGTACCGTACTGCTATATATTATATACTGGTGGTCAGCAAAATTATGCATTGTCCTCCTACTATATATATACTGCGCAAAACTTAAATGCACCACAGGTATGGAATATGGATGGATAGTATACTTGACGACACAGAGGTAGGTAGAGCAGTGGACTACTGTACCGTACTGCTATATATTATATACTGGTGGTCAGCAAAATTATGCACTGTCCTACTATATATATACTGCGCAAAACTTAAATGTACCACAGGTATGGAATATGGATGGATAGTATACTTGACGACACAGAGGTAGGTAGAGCAGTGGACTACTGTACCGTACTGCTATATATTATATACTGGTGGTCAGCAAAATTATGCACTGTCCTCCTACTATATATATACTGCGCAAAACTTAAATGTACCACAGGTATGGAATATGGATGGATAGTATACTTGATGGCACAGAGGTAGGTAGAGCAGTGGACTACTGTACCGTACTGCTATATATTATATACTGGTGGTCAGCAAAATTATGCATTGTCCTCCTACTATATATATACTACGCAAAACTTAAATGCACCACAGGTATGGAATATGGATGGATATTATACTTGATGACACAGAGGTAGGTAGAGCAGTAGACTACTGTACCATACTGCTATATATTATATACTGGTGGTCAGCAAAATTATGCACTGTCCTCCTACTATATATATATATACTGCGCAAAACTTAAATGCACCACAGGTATGGAATATGGATGGATAGTATACTTGACGACACATAGGTAGGTAGAGCAGTGGACTACTGTATCGTACTGCTATATATTATATACTGGTGGTCAGCAAAATTATGCACTGTCCTACTATATATATACTGCGCAAAACTTAAATGCACCACAGGTATAGATGGATAGTATACTTGATGACACAGAGGTAGGTAGAGCAGTAGACTACTGTACCATACTGCTATATATTATATACTGGTGGTCAGCAAAATTATGCACTGTCCTCCTACTATATATATATATATATACTGCGCAAAACTTAAATGCACCACAGGTATGGAATATGGATGGATAGTATACTTGACGACACATAGGTAGGTAGAGCAGTGGACTACTGTATCGTACTGCTATATATTATATACTGGTGGTCAGCAAAATTATGCACTGTCCTACTATATATATACTGCGCAAAACTTAAATGCACCACAGGTATGGAATATGGATGGATAGTATACTTGACGACACAGATGTAAGTAGAGCAGTGGACTACTGTACCATACTGCTATATATTATATACTGGTGGTCAGCAAAATTATGCACTGTCCTCCTACTATATATATATACTGCGCAAAACTTAAATGCACCACAGGTATGGATGGATAGTATACTTGACGACACAGAGGTAGGTAGAGCAGTGGACTACTGTACCGTACTGCTATATATTATATACTGGTGGTCAGCAAAATTATGCACTGTCCTCCTACTATATATATACTGCGCAAAACTTAAATGTACCACAGGTATGGAATATGGATGGATAGTATACTTGACAACACAGAGGTAGGTAGAGCAGTGGACTACTGTACCGTACTGCTATATATTATATACTGGTGGTCAGCAAAATTATGCACTGTCCTCCTACTATATATATACTGCGCAAAACTTAAATGTACCACAGGTATGGAATATGGATGGATAGTATACTTGATGGCACAGAGGTAGGTAGAGCAGTGGACTACTGTACCGTACTGCTATATATTATATACTGGTGGTCAGCAAAATTATGCAATGTCCTCCTACTATATATATACTGCGCAAAACTTAAATGCACCACAGGTATGGAATATGGATGGATAGTATACTTGATGACACAGAGGTAGGTAGAGCAGTGGACTACTGTACCGTACTGCTATATATTATATACTGGTGGTCAGCAAAATTATGCACTGTCCTACAATATATATACTGCGCAAAACTTAAATGTACCACAGGTACGGAATATGGATGGATAGTATACTTGACGACACAGAGGTAGGTAGAGCAGTGGACTACTGTACTGTACTGCTATATATTATATACTGGTGGTCAGCAAAATTATGCACTGTCCTCCTACTATATATATAGATACTGCGCAAAACTTAAATGCACCACAGATATGGAATATGGATGGATAGTATACTTGACGACACATAGGTAGGTAGAGTAGTGGACTACTGTATCATACTGCTATATATTATATACTGGTGGTCAGCAAAATTATGCACTGTCTTACTATATATATACTGCGCAAAACTTAAATGCACCACAGGTATGGAATATGGATGGATAGTATACTTGACGACACAGATGTAGGTAGAGCAGTGGACTACTGTACCATACTGCTATATATTATATACTGGTGGTCAGCAAAATTATGCACTGTCCTCCTACTATATATATACTGCGCAAAACTTAAATGTACCACAGGTATGGAATATGGATGGATAGTATACTTGACGACACAGAGGTAGGTAGAGCAGTGGACTACTGTACTGTACTGCTATATATTATATACTTGTGGTCAGCAAAATTATGCACTGTCCTCCTACTATATATATATATACTGCGCAAAACTTAAATGCACCACAGGTATGGAATATGGATGGATAGTATTCTTGACGGCACAGAGGTAGGTAGAGCAGTGGACTACTGTACCATACTGCTATATATTATATACTAGTGGTCAGCAAAATTATGCACTGTCCTCCTACTATATATATACTGCGCAAAACTTAAATGTACCACAGGAATGGAATATGGATGGATAGTATACTTGACGACACAGAGGTAGGTAGAGCAGTGGACTACTGTACTGTACTGCTATATATTATATACTTGTGGTCAGCAAAATTATGCACTGTCCTCCTACTATATATATACTGCGCAAAACTTAAATGTACCACAGGTATGGAATATGGATGGATAGTATACTTGACGACACAGAGGTAGGTAGAGCAGTGGACTACTGTACTGTACTGCTATATATTATATACTTGTGGTCAGCAAAATTATGCACTGTCCTCCTACTATATATATACTGCGCAAAAATTAAATGCACCACAGGTATGGAATATGGATGGATAGTATACTTGACGACACAGATGTAGGTAGAGCAGTGGACTACTGTACCATACTGCTATATATTATATACTGGTGGTCCGCAAAATTATGCACTGTCCTCCTACTATATATATATATACTGCGCAAAACTTAAATGCACCACAGGTATGGATGGATAGTATACTTGACGACACAGAGGTAGGTAGAGCAGTGGACTACTGTACCGTACTGCTATATATTATATACTGGTGGTCAGCAAAATTATGCACTGTCCTCCTACTATATATATACTGCGCAAAACTTAAATGTACCACAGGTATGGAATATGGATGGATAGTATACTTGACGACACAGAGGTAGGTAGAGCAGTGGACTACTGTACTGTACTGCACTATATTTTATACTTGTGGTCAGCAAAATTATGCACTGTCCTCTAGTGGCGTAAGTTTGTCCCGTGCGCCCAGAGGCAAGATAAATGTTGATGTCCCCCTATAGATAGCTAGATAGACAAAAAGAGAATGGTGGTGGTGGGGGGGGGGTGAGGGAGAGAGAGGAGGAGAAAGGGGAGAATGAAAGAGAGATAAGGTATCAAGGTAGAGAGAGAAGCAAGAGAGAAAGAGGGTATCAGAGAAAGAGACAGGGGGGTCAGAGAATGTGGGGGAAGAAGAGGGGGAGATAGCGAGACAGTGGCCCTCATTCCGAGTTGTTCGCTCGATAGCTGCTTTTAGCAGCATTGTACACGCTAAGCCGCTGTCTACTGGGAGTGAATCTTAGCTTTGCAGAATTGCGAACGAAATATTAGCAGAATTGCGAATAGAAATTTCTTTGCAGTTTCTGAGTAGCTCGAGACTTACTCCTACACTGCGATCAGTTCAGTCCTTTTCGTTCCTGGTTTGACGTCACAAACACGCCCAGCGTTCGTCCAGACACTCCCGCGTTTTTCCAGACATTCCCGCGTTTTTCCCTGAAACGCCAGCGTTTTTCCGCACACTCCCATAAAACGTCCAGTTTCCGCCCAGAAACACCCACTTCCTGTCAATCACACTACGATCAGCAGAACGATGAAAAAACCTTGTAACGCTTTGAGTAAAATACCAAACTTTTGATCAAATTTACTTGGCGCAGGCGCACTGCGAACATTGCGCATGCGCAGTTTGCGACTTATCGCTCCGTAGCGAAAAAAAATAACGAGCGAACAACTCGGAATGAGGGCCAGTGTCAGGGATAGAGATGGGGTGAGAGAGAGGGTGTCAGGAAGAGAGACAGAGAGAGGCACGCAAGAGAGAGGGTGTCAGGGAAAATGAGGGAATGAGAGAAAGAGAAGGGAGAGTGAAAGAGTATCAGGGATAGAGAGAGAGGGGTGTCAGGAAGAGAGAGACCAAGAGAGGAGCGAGAAACAAAGAAGGTATCAGGGAAAGTGAGAGAATAAGAGATGGCAGAGGGAGAGGGTGCAGCAATGGAAAGAGAAGATAAGCGCCCTCACTGACTTGTAGGTGGGGGTAGGTTGATCTTGAACACACAAGGGTGAAGACCAGTGGGGGTGGACTTAATAATCCATATTTTCAGGAGGGAGGTGGTCATTTCTGCGGGGGATAGCTCCGCAGACTGGGGGATCTAAAATTTAGATTTCACCGGTTCCTGAATAAGAGAGACTCAGCTATCGGATGGTACATGGGTCAAGTAGATCTGGACGGTGTTTCCAGAGATATCAGGGGTCAAAGGTCAAACAAATGCTACCAAGGAACCTGGACTTATCTCTAGTGTGGAGCTGGCACTAGGACCCGGTGCTTGAAGCAGGATATCTCTGGTTCTATTAGGGTTACAAACTTGGATCCAGGGTCACCTGGAAGCTGAGAGTCTCCTTTAAATTTTGAGTATAAAGAGCAAATTCTACGTTTTACAGAACCAGAGATTTCCAGCCAAGACATGGACTAAATGTTCCACAAACAGAGAGCTCATTTAATTTTCCCATAGATAATTCATGGTCCCGCCCAATTTGCAGCCAGATATCTCCGCGACCCCATGTCCTATCAAAAATCAGACAATGGTTCTACAAAGCAGGGACTCTCCTCTTTCAGGGGACACCTGGGTTGCCAGGATCGTACTGGAAATGCCTGAATGGGAAGAGACCGACACGAGGGTCCCCCTGGAGCCTGTCTCCGGTCAGGAAAAAATGCAGTTTTATAGTTTTTCATGCAGATATCTCCGCGGCCCATGGGTCTATGAACAAGCTGACAACGGTTCTCAAAAGCTGGAACTCTCACCTTTCAGGGGGCACCTTGATCTTCAGGATCGAACAGGATCATCCAAAATGGCTGGCCTTTCAGGATAGGGGATATCTATGGTCCTATGCCGGTCACTGTTATGCATCCTGTACCCTTCACAGCAGGAGCCCCAATGTCTCTGGCATTTCTGCCTCTGATCGGCGTTGTTTGTCCAGGAGGGGGAAGTGGGAAAGGTGACAATGTCCTTGGCTGGAGAAGGTATGTATGAGCATCAGCGGAGGCGGGCGGCGGGTGAGCTGGCTGACACTGCTGGCGGGCGTTACACTGGGGAGCATTAGCGAATTGACTGCTAGACAATTAAGCACTGGCTGGTCCCCCTGTACCTGTCGGGCCCTAGGCAGCTGTTTTGGTTGCCTAGCAGTAAATCTGCTCCTGGGTGGGAGGCAATGGAGAAGTGCCCCCTGCAGGTCAGGAGCCCGGCGGCAGCCGACTCCATTGCCTCCCACAGTTCCGCCACTGCTGTCCTGCTACTATATATATATATATATATACTGCGCAAAACTTAAATGCACCACAGGTATGGAATATGGATGGATAGTATACTGACGACACATAGGTAGGTAGAGCAGTGGACTACTGTATCGTACTGCTATATATTATATACTGGTGGTCAGCAAAATTATGCACTGTCCTCCTACTATATATATACTGCGCAAAACTTAAATGCACCACAGGTATGGATGGATAGTATACTTGACGACACAGAGGTAGGTAGAGCAGTGGACTACTGTACCGTACTGCTATATATTATATACTGGTGGTCAGCAAAATTATGCACTGTCCTCCTACTATATATATACTGCGCAAAACTTAAATGCACCACAGGTATGGAATATGGATGGATAGTATACTTGACGACACAGAGGTAGGTAGAGCAGTGGACTACTGTATCGTACTGCTATATATTATATACTGGTGGTCAGCAAAATTATGCACTGTCCTCCTACTATATATATACTGCGCAAAACTTAAATGCACCACAGGTATGGATGGATAGTATACTTGACGACACAGAGGTAGGTAGAGCAGTGGACTACTGTACCGTACTGCTATATATTATATACTGGTGGTCAGCAAAATTATGCACTGTCCTCCTACTATATATATACTGCGCAAAACTTAAATGCACCACAGGTATAGATGGATAGTATACTTGACGACACAGAGGTAGGTAGAGCAGTGGACTACTGTACCGTACTGATATAATACTGGTGGTCACTGGTCAGCAAAATTCTGCACTGTCCTCCTACTATATACTACAATGCAGCACAGATATGGAGCGTTTTTCAGGCAGAGAACGTAGATATTTTCACTTCAGCACACTGAGCACAGATATTTGCAAGCACACTGAGCACAGATATTTGCAGCACACAGATATTTGCAGCACACTGAACACAACTGAGAGAACGCTGCACACGTCGTCTCCCTATCATCTCCAATGCACGAGTGAAAATGGCGGCGACGCGCGGCTCCTTATATAGAATAGGAATCTCGCGAGAATCCGACAGCGGGATGATGACGTTCGGGCACGCTCGGGTTAACCGAGCAACGCGGGAAGATCCGAGTCTGCCTCGGACCCGTGTAAAATGGGTGAAATTCGGGGGGGGGGGGGTTCGGATTCCGAGGAACCGAACCCGCTCATCACTAATATATATATATATATATATATATAAACATACTGTGTGTTTTTTCTGCAATCATCCAGTACTTACTGTTAACAGTAAAAAATCCAGGTACTGTATGGATGCTCCAGTGCCCTCCAGGGAGCCGATGCGCCAATATAATGCAGCAAGTTGGTGGTACTTAGAGACTTTTATAGTGAAGTTAAGAGAGTAACATTTCCTATCCTATATTTCATGGGTGATGATGGGCTCACCCTGAAATGTAGGATAATAAAGGCAATATTTCATGCCGCCAACTTGCTGCTTTATATACAGGTTGAGTATCCCATATCCAAATATTCCGAAATACGGAATATTCCGAAATACGGACTAATTTGAGTGAGACTGAGATAGTGAAATCTTTGTTTTTTGATGGCTCAATGTACACAAACTTTGTTTAATTCACAAAGTTATTAAAAATATTGTATTAAATGACCTTCAGGCTGTGTGTATAAGGTGTATATGAAACATAAATGAATTGTGTGAATGTACACACACTTTGTTTAATGCACAAAGTTATAAAAAATATTGTCTAAAATTACTTTCAGGCTGTGTGTATACGGTGTATATGTAACATAAATGCATTCTGTGCTTAGATTTAGGTCCCATCACCATGATATCTCATTATGGTATGCAATTATTCCAAAATACGGAAAAATCCCATATCCAAAATACTTCTGGTCCCAAGCATTTTGGATAAGGGATACTCAACCTGTATATACAAATGTGTGCATGTGTGTGTATAGAAACCCCCCCAAAGTAAATCCTTCGTTTTCCCCTGGCATTCAGTCAAGGTAGCTTTTTATAGCATCAGAGACATGCCAAATGTCCTGGGTGCTATTGACTGCACACACATTGGACTGAGACCACTTAGGGCTAGGACTCATGTTTATTTAAATTGTCACCATGCCAATTATACCAATGTACAGTTGGTTTGTGATGCAAAACTTAAAATCATAAGTGTTGCGGTTGGCCACCCTGGCTTATGTGACAATGCTTTTACCCTCAGTCAGTTATCCTTTCAGGTCAAATTTGAGGCTGGATTAATGCCAGAGGGATGGCTGCTGGGTAAGTACACATTTCAATGTGCCTTCAAAGTAACATCTCTACATGCTACTTGTTTGACCATAATCTACGTTATATATACCATTCTAGGTGATTATGGCTATGGCTGTTACTTCTGGCTTCTGACTCTGTTGTCACTTTCGGATTCCTCTGCTAAGCATAAGTATAATATTGCATATAAGAGCACAGTAATAGAACGTTGTTTTGAGCTATTAAAAACTAGTAGACTGGTAGAATTTTGTTGCACTCACCAAGTAAGATCTCAGACATTGTGCTCAGCTGCTGCTTATTACATCAATTTTGTTTGCAGCAGCCACTCCCAGCTGATTATGAAGTTAACAGTGAGCAGGTAGTGGAGTTTGTTAGTTTGGGTGACAGTCTGAGCACAGAAAGTGGGAGGCAGGTCAGAGATGACTTAATCAGATAGCATTTCTCAAGTAAGTATAATTTACAACATACAGTATTGCTTTGTCAAAAATTACACATTTTTCATTTTGTCACACCTTTTTTAAGTTAATAAAATGATTCTAGTTGTCTTTAATAAAATGATTCTAGTTGTCTTTCATAAAGTTTATAGTTCATATAGTGCATAATAGCTTATTTGTGCCCTACCAAACTGGGCCATAAAATGTAAAAAATGCCAATAGCACTGCACCAATTGATTCAAAATAACCAATTATATTTTCACAATATAAAATCAACCATTAATCGATATAATTTTGCATAGTAAATATGTTATAAAGTTTTTTTTTTTTTTGCTAATGTAAAAGCTCCTATTAATTTTGAATTAAACAACCATATATGTAAATATTAGATATAACTTTTTTAACTGTATATTCAAAGGCCCATTTTTTTGGGAGGTGTAGAGAAATGTAAAGGTGTTTTGACATGATCGTAATTTTGAGATTGAAACACAAATATATTGTTCATGTATACTTTCATTGTTAATTTTCTAAACTGGTTTTATATTCAAGAACACAAATTTCTTCAAATTACAAATTTATTTTAACGTAAACCTTACCTTTATAAGAGTCAAACTTGCATGAAAAGGTTGCACTTTGCAAAAAACAATGTTATTGCACTTTAGTAACAAAGTAAATAATGGTGTACGAAAATTGACAATCACAATAAACCATTTGAAGAGAAATATATAACTGACAAAAGTAACTTTGTTGTTTTATCAATAGATTAAGCATGTCACTGTGGGCTTGATTCAGGTTTGTAAGCAAAGCAAAAAAGCACACAACTGGGCAAAAATAAGATTTTACTCACCGGTAAATCTATTTCTCGTAGTCCGTAGTGGATGCTGGGACTCCGTAAGGACCATGGGGAATAGCGGCTCCGCAGGAGACTGGGCACAACTAAGAAAGCTTTAGGACTAACTGGTGTGCACTGGCTCCTCCCACTATGACCCTCCTCCAGACCTCAGTTAGGATACTGTGCCCGGAAGAGCTGACACAATAAGGAAGGATTTTGAATCCCGGGTAAGACTCATACCAGCCACACCAATCACACCGTATAACTCGTGATATTATACCCAGTTAACAGTATGAACATAACAGAGCCTCTCAACAGATGGCTCAACAATAACCCTTTAGTTAACAATAACTATATACAAGCATTGCAGACAGTCCGCACTTGGGACGGGCGCCCAGCATCCACTACGGACTACGAGAAATAGATTTACCGGTGAGTAAAATCTTATTTTCTCTAACGTCCTAAGTGGATGCTGGGACTCCGTAAGGACCATGGGGATTATACCAAAGCTCCCAAACGGGCGGGAGAGTGCGGATGAATCTGCAGCACCGAATGAGAGAACTCAAGGTCCTCCTCAGCCAGGGTATCAAATTTGTAGAATTTTGCAAACGTGTTTGCCCCTGACCAAGTAGCTGCTCGGCAAAGTTGTAAAGCCGAGACCCCTCGGGCAGCTGCCCAAGAAGAGCCCACCTTCCTCGTGGAATGGGCTTTTACAGATTTAGGCTGCGGCAGTCCTGCCGCAGAATGCGCAAGCTGAATTGAGCAACAAATCCAGCGAGCAATAGTCTGCTTCGAAGCAGGAGCACCCAGTTTGTTGGGTGCATACAGGATAAATAGCGAGTCAGTCTTCCTGACTCCAGCCGTCCTGGAAACATAAATTTTCAAGGCCCTGACTACGTCCAGTAACTTGGAGTCCTCCAAGTCCCTAGTAGCCGCAGGCACAACAATAGGTTGGTTCAAGTGAAAAGCTGATACCACCTAAGGGAGAAACTGGGGACGAGTCCTCAATTCTGCCCTATTCATATGGAAAATCAGATAAGGGCTTTTACATGACAAAGCCGCCAATTCTGATACACGCCTGGCCGAAGCCAAGGCCAACAACATGACCACTTTCCACGTGAGATATTTCAAATCCACGGTCTTGAGTGGCTCAAACCAATGTGACTTTAGGAAATTCAACACCACGTTGAGATCCCAAGGTGCCACTGGAGGCACAAAAGGGGGCTGGATATGCAGCACTCCCTAAACAAACGTTTGAACTTCAGGTAGGGAAGCCAGTTCTCTCTGGAAGAAAATCGATAGAGCCGAAATCTGGACCTTAATGGAACCCAATTTTAGGCCCATAGTCACCCCTGACTGTAGAAAGTGCAGGAAACGACCCAGCTGAAATTCTTCCGTTGGGGCCTTCCTGGCCTCACACCATGCAACATATTTCCGCCATATGCGGTGATAATGGTTTGCGGTTACTTCTTTCCTAGCTTTAATCAGCGTAGGAATGACTTCCTCCGGAATGCCCTTTTCCTTCAGGATCCGGTGTTCAACCGCCATGCCATCAAACGCAGCCGCGGTAAGTCTTGGAACAGACAGGGCCCCTGCTGTAGCAGGTCCTGTCTGAGCGGCAGAGGCCATGGGTCCTCTAAGATCATTTCTTGAAGTTCCGGGTACCAAGCCCTTCTTGGCCAATCCGGAACAATGAGTATGGTTCTTACTCCTCTTCTCCTTATTATCCTCAGTACCTTTGGTATGAGAGGAAGAGGAGGGAACACATAAACCGACCGGTACACCCACGGTGTCACTAGAGCGTCCACAGCTATCGCCTGCGGGTCTCTTGACCTGGCGCAATACTTTTCTAGCTTTTTGTTTAGGTGGGACGCCATCATGTCCACCTGTGGCCTTTCCCAACGGTTTACAATCATTTGGAAGACTTCTGGATGAAGTCCCCACTCTCCCGGGTGGAGGTCGTGCCTGCTGAGGAAGTCTGCTTCCCAGTTGTCCACTCCCGGAATGAACACTGCTGACAGTGCTAACACGTGATTTTCCGCCCATCGGAGAATCCTTGTGGCTTCCGCCATCGCCGTCCTGCTTCTCGTGCCGCCCTGTTGGTTTACATGGGCGACCGCCGTGATGTTGTCTGACTGGATCAGTACCGGCTGGTTTTGAAGCAGGGGTTTTGCCTGACTTATTGCATTGTAAATTGCCCTTAGTTCCAGAACATTTATGTGTAGGGAAGTCTCCTGACTTGACCATAGTCCTTGGAAGTTTCTTCCCTGTGTGACTGCCCCCCAGCCTCGAAGGATGGCATCCGTGGTCACCAGGTCCCAGTCCTGTATGCCGAATCTGCGGCCCTCTCTGAGATGAGCACTCTGCAGCCACCACAGCAGAGACACCCTGGTCCGTGGAGACAGGGTTATCAGCCGATGCATTTGAAGATGCGATCCGGACCATTGGTCCAACAGGTCCCACTGAAAGGTTCTGGCATGGAACCTGCCGAATGGAATTGCTTCGTAGGAAGCTACCATCTTTCCCAGGACTCGCGTGCAGTGATGCACCGACACCTGTTTTGGTTTCAGGAGGCCTCTGACTAGAGATGACAGCTCCTTGGCTTTTTCCTCTGGGAGAAACACTTTTTTCTGGACTGTGTCCAGAATCATCCCCAGGAACAGTAAACGTGTCGCAGGAACCAGCTGTGACTTTGGAATGTTTAGAATCCAGCCGTGCTGTTGTAGCACTTCCCGAGATAGTGCTACCCCGACCAACAACTGCTCTCTGGACCTCGCCTTTATCAGGAGATCGTCCAAGTATGGGATAATTAAAACTCCCTTTTTTCGAAGGAGTATCATCATTTCGGCCATTACCTTGGTAAATACCCTTGGTGCCGTGGACAGGCCGAACGGCAGCGTCTGGAATTGGTAATGACAATCCTGTACCACAAATCTGAGGTACTCCTGGTGAGGATGGTAAATGGGGACATGCAGATAAGCATCCTTGATGTCCAGTGATACCATGTAATCCCCCTCTTCCAGGCTTGCAATAACCACCCTGAGCGATTCCATCTTGAACTTGAATTTTTTTATATATGTGTTCAAGGATTTCAAATTTAAAATGGGTCTCACCGAACCGTCCGGTTTCGGTACCACAAACATTGTGGAATAGTAACCCCGTCCTTGTTGAAGTAGGGGCACCTTGACTATCACCTGCTGGGAATACAGCTTGTGAATTGCCTCTAACCCTGCCTGAGGGAGTTGTTGGCAAGGCAGATTTGAGGAAATGGCGGGGGGGTAAATGTCTCGAATTCCAGCCTGTACCCCTGAGATACCACTTGAAGGATCCAGGGATCTACTTGTGAGCGAGCCCACTGATTGCTGAATTTTTTGAGACGGGCCCCCACCGTACCTGGCTCCGCCTGTTGAGCCCCAGCGTCATGCGGCGGACTTAGAAGAAGAAGCGGGGGAGGACTTTTGTTCCTGGGAACTGGCTGTATGCTGCAGCTTTTTTCCCCTACCTCTGCCTCTGGGCAGAAAGGATGCGCCTCTACCCAGCCTGCTCTTTTGGGGACGAAAGGACTGTACCTGATAATACGGTACTTTCTTTGGTTGTGAGAGGACATGTGGTAAAAATGCTGACTTCCCAGCCGTTGCTGTGGACACTAGGTCTGAAAGACCATCCCCGAACAACTCCTCACCCTTATAAGGCAAAACTTCCATGTGCCTTTTAGAATCTGCATCACCTGTCCACTGCCGAGTCCATAACCCTCTCCTGGCAGAAATGGACAGTGCACTTATTTTAGATGCCAGCCGGCAAATATCCCTCTGTGCATCTCTCATGTATAAGACAGCGTCTTTAATATGCTCTACGTTCAGCAATAAGTCCATCCACTCAGGTGTCTGCCCCGCAGGGGTTGACAACACATTTACAGGCATTTGCTCCGCCTCCACATAAGTCTCCTCATCAAACATGTCGACACAGCCGTACCGACACACCGCACACACACAGGGAATGCTCTGACAGGAGACAGGACCCCACAAAGCCCTTTGGGGAGACAGAGAGAGAGTATGCCAGCACACACCAGAGCGCTATATAATACAGGGATTAACTAAATTATATCCCCTTATAGCTGCTATATGTATATTGCGCCTAAATTTAGTGCCCCCCCTCTCTTTTTTTACCCTTTCTGTAGTGTAGACTGCAGGGGAGAGCCAGGGAGCTTCCTTCCAGAGGAGCTGTGAGGGAGAAATGGCGCCAGTGTGCTGAGGGAGATAGCTCCGCCCCTTTTTTGGCTGACTTTTCTCCCGCTTTTTAATGAATTCTGGCAGGGGTATTTATCACATATATAGCCTCTGGGGCTATAAATTGTGATATATTTGCCAGCCAAGGTGTTTTTATTGCTGCTCAGGGCGCCCCCCCCCCCCCCCAGCGCCCTGCACCCTCAGTGACCGGAGTGTGAAGTGTGTATGAGGAGCAATGGCGCACAGCTGCAGTGCTGTGCGCTACCTTGGTGAAGACTGATGTCTTCTGCCGCCGATTTTCCGGACTCTTCTTGCTTCTGGCTCTGTAAGGGGGCCGGCGGCGCGGCTCCGGGACCGAACATCAATGGCCGGTTCCATGCGGTCGATCCCTCTGGAGCTAATGGTGTCCAGTAGCCTAAGAAGCCCAAGCTACCACCAGTTAGGTAGGTTCGCTTCTTCTCCCCTTAGTCCCTCGCTGCAGTGAGTCTGTTGCCAGCAGATCTCACTGTAAAATAAAAAACCTAAAATATACTTTCTCTCTAGGAGCTCAGGAGAGCCCCTAGTGTGCATCTAGCTCAGCCGGGCACAAGATTCTAACTGAGGTCTGGAGGAGGGTCATAGTGGGAGGAGCCAGTGCACACCAGTTAGTCCTAAAGCTTTCTTAGTTGTGCCCAGTCTCCTGCGGAGCCGCTATTCCCCATGGTCCTTACGGAGTCCCAGCATCCACTTAGGACGTTAGAGAAACCATGATGCGCTGCAGGTGGGGCAAATGTAACATGTGCAGAGAGATTTAGATATGGGTGTGGTGTGTTCAAACTGAAATCTAAATTGCAGTGTAAAAATAAAGCTGTGTAACATGTGGGCTATATGCAAAAGCAGCTAGTATTTACCCTGCACAGAAACAATTTAACCCACCCAAATATATTTTTCGGTCATTCGCTCATGCACAATAGAGATCCCTCCGGGAATGCACCATGGGAGCCATGTTCCCGGAGATCTGCACATACACAATAGACTCTATCACAATGCCAGAGTCTGCTGCACCGTGGGAGAGGAAGGGGTCCAATCTAAGGATGCACACGGGCCCCCTCCTCTCTTAGAGCACCGCTGATCAGAACCTACAGTATGATAGACGTGTGTACAGTATGCCTTCTTTTCACAGACTCGGCTT